>NW_025803461.1:0-1898 GCF_021613505.1 Equus quagga
TTCTGTTGGACATACTGCTCTTCATACATTGTGGGTCTCAAGCCAGATGCATGAGACTCACGTGAAATGAAAGGGCCAATATTATTTCTGTTAGAGATACGTCAGATTTCTATCTGAGATGTGAATACATATTAAGCTGGTACGTAACAAAACCAACAAATGTTGTCAGTGGTCTGGTGCCTTCACACATAAACTTGTCAGTTCCAAAGGGAAACACCTGTCCCTGCACCTCCCTTCCCAGACTGAGGACACTCTCTGGCATCAAATTTCCAGCAGGTGAGTTCAGGGGAGACTAGGGGCAATGCTCTAAGCTGAGTTTGGGGAGGCAAGGAGTCCAAACTCAGTGAGTGGGATTCTTGGAAATCAAGAGGAGGCAAAGATGGGGACCCGCTGGCAGACTCTCCCTGGTTCATTCAGAACAGCAGTTCTCAAAGTGTGGTCTGTGGAACCTTGAAGTCACAGAGACCCTTCCATGGGAGCCATGAGGTCAAAAGTCTTTTCATAGTATTACTAGACATTATTTGCCTTTTCACTATGTTGACATTTGCACTGAGGTAAAACTGAGTGAGAATGGAGGCTGTGGTACCCAACTGCAATAGTTGCTATCCCCACCACCACTTACTTGCAGAAAAACAAAACAAAAACAAAAACCACTTACTTTAAAAAATCCTGGTTGAAACACTAAAAATTATCTTAACCACATAATTATTCTTAAATCCACATTTTAAAAATATCTTACCTGATGACATGCAAAGTACACATAAAGCCCTTCTGCTACATTTCCAAGTACTATGTCCCAAGGAGAATAATTTGCGCGAGCTGAGCCAGCCTCTTTTTTTATGGAATATCATTTCGACTTGAAAGAATGAACGACAGGAATGACAAACAAAAATGGCATGTAATAGGATATATTGGAATATATGAGGAAGCCATTTGGTGTAAACCTAATTCGGCCTGACCTTGTCTTTCCAAAAGGGCCTGACCGAGGCCGTTGAGCATGCATTGTATACCTGCTTTAGAGATTCCCTATGGCAAGAGCAAAAGGCCCTTGAGATAAAGGTGCAACTTCCCTCCCCCTCCCAACATTGGCATCTCCTTAAGGATTAAGCATCTTTCCTTAGGCTAGAAGCTGATTGCTGTGCTCACCTGTGACCGCCCAGCTGGAGACAATAGACTTGCCTCCTGCTACGCCCACCAAGATAGCAGACCCACTACCTGCTGTGTCCATCAAGTGCTGTGCCCACAGGGCAATCTTGTGACTACTGTGGGAGGGACATTTCAATCATATGTGAAACACCCTCTTTGAGGGTATATAACCACCCTTATACCCCGACTTCTTTGGAGTGCTCTCTTCCTTTGTGGAAAGACTCTCCCGCGTTATAATCCTAAAATTTAAGCTCAGAATAAACTCACCCAAATTTTCATTTATAGATTGGTTATGGATTATTTTCGTCGACAGGAACTATGATTATCTAGACTTAGTTATTGGCGTACACTCTCAAAATGAACAGGAGCTTCTTCCTTGAAGAAAAAAACCTGACAGGTAAGAACTGACAGTACTTATTGCTTTGATAAAATGGAAGTTCTCGAGAGAAAACCAGAATTCTGAAAAACTTGTGTCCACCGTGTAAGCTTGACAGCTTCCCAGTACTGACGGACTTTCCTGTTGAGATCTGTGGTAATATTAATAAATGTGATATTAGATAATTTGTAGTTAAATGCATCAACACGAGAAGATCTATATAACTTAGGAAACAATGTACTACTTTAAAAATTATACATTAGTACAAGAGCCATGCATTATACAAAATAGGTCTGTGGATTTTAATGTAATAGAATAGGAAATATTCCATGATATTGTCTCAGGTTTCACCTTGCAAATAACCATTGAGAAACTA
>NW_025803462.1:0-1618 GCF_021613505.1 Equus quagga
ACACAGAATCTTTTCTAGGGGAGGAGACTGAAAACTAAGAACACCCTAGATATGCGCTGTCCACTTTGGTAGCTACTAGCCACAGATGGTTACTTAAGTTTAAAGCAAATAAAATTAAAAGTTCAACTGCTCAGCACAGTAGCCACATTTCAAGTGCTCAACAGCCCCATGTAGCTACTGGCTTCCACATTGGACAGTACAGACAAAGAACAATTCCTTCATCGCAGGACATTCTGTTGGACGTACTGCTCTTCATACATTGTGGGTCTCAAGCCAGATGCATTAGACTCACATAAAATGAAAGGGCCAATATTATTTCTATTAGAGATATGTCAGATTTCTATCTGAGATGTGAATACATATTAAGCTAGTACGTAACAAAACCAACATATGTTGTCAGTGGTCTGGTGCCTTCACACATAAACTTGTCAGTTCCAAAGGGAAACCCCTGTCCCTGCACCTCCCGTCCCAGACTGAGGACACTCTCTGGCATCAAATTTCCAGCAGGTGAGTTCAGGGGAGACAAGGGGCAATGCTCTAAGCTGAGTTTGGGGAGGCAAGGAGTCCAAACTCAGTGAGTGGGATTCTTGGAAATCAAGAGGAGGCAAAGATGGGGACCCACTGGCAGACTCTCCCTGGTTCATTCAGAACAGCAGTTCTCAAAGTGTGGTCTGTGGAACCCTTGAAGTCACTGAGACCCTTCCATGGGAGCCATGAGGTCAAAAGTCTTTTCCAAGTATTACTAGACATTATTTGCCTTTTCACTATGTTGACATTTGCGCTGAGGTAAAACTGAGTGAGAACAGAGGCTGTGGTACCAAACTGCTATCGTTGCTATCTCCAGCACCACTTACTTGCAGAAAAACAAAACAAAAACAAAAACCACTTACTTTAAAACGTCCTGGTTGAAGCACTAAAAATTATCTTGACCAAATAATTATTCTTAAATCCACATTTTAAAAATATCTTACATAATGAAATGCAAAGTACACATAAAGCCCTTCTGCTACATTTCCAAGTGCTATGTCCCAAGGAGAATAATTTGCGCAAGCTGAGCCAGCCTCTTTTTTATGGAATATCATTTCTACTTGAAAGAATGAACAACAGGAACTATGATTATCTAGACTTAGTTAATTGGCGTACACTCTCAAAATGAACAGGAGCTTCTTCCTTGAAGAAAAAAACCTGACAGGTAACAACTGGCAGTACTTATTGCCTTGATAAAATGGAAGTTCTCGAGAGAAAACCAGAATTCTGAAAAACTTGTGTCCACCGTGTAAGCTTGACAGCTTCCCAGTACTGACAGACTTTCCTGTTGAGATCTGTGGTAATATTAATAAATGTGATATTAGATAATTTGTAGTTAAATGCATCAACACGAGAAGATCTATATAACTTAGGAAACAATGTATTACTTTAAAAATTATACATTAGTACAAGAGCCATTCATTATACAAAATAGGTCTGTGGATTTTAATGTAACAGAATAGGAAATATTCCATGATATTGTCTCAGGTTTCACCTTGCAAATAACCACTGAGAAACTATCACTTGAGTAATTTTATATTAGCATCACAGTTGAACATCCACAATTATCTGAAAAGGTTATTAAAAATGC
>NW_025803463.1:0-1002 GCF_021613505.1 Equus quagga
GGAAGAATCATTTCAGCTTTTGATATTAACACAGCAGGACATAGAGATAGAAATTGAAGATAAATTCCAAAGTCAGCCCTAAAAATAGGGGTTATTTACATTATAAATAATAGAAATGAAAAGCACAATTTTTTTTCTAGATCATGGAAAGAATTTTGTTGTATGTGTATTTGATGTCATCTCAAATCTATTCCAAGAAAAGCACCATTCCAGTCCAATAGGAGACAATGGTAAGAGTCACCATTCTGCAATCTACAATCTAATCCTACTCTAATTTAATATTGTAAGGGACTTTTTTAATTGTTTGTCGAATTTTTGATGTTTTCTTTTCTTTTTCATGTATTCACTCATTAATGCATATCTTCAATATATATTTACTGAGTGCCTACTGAGCGCTTTCTAAATGGGCAGTACTTGGGTCTTAATCTTCAGTCAACCAAGTCTCATTACTCAAGTATAGGCAGATAAATCCTACCGAAGAAAACTGTATCTATATGATGTGGCAAAGAAAAGAGTAATGAACTCTGCTTCTGGGCCCAGTCAGAGAAGGATTCCACTGGAGAAGACACTTGAACTGGAACTTAGACCATCAGTAGATTTCCCAGCAAAAAGAATGATATAAGGGGATTCTAGCACAGATTAACTCAGTGTGGTTGGAGGTGGGGCTGTGTATGGGTGAAAACATTATAAATTTATATTAGAGAAGCTAATGTGGCCCTAACCTTGAAGGACAACATGTATTATTCAAAGAAGTGCTGATTTCCAAAGTCATGTTTTTCGAACTATGAGACTAGAATAAACACAGATACGATTTAGTATGGATAGATACATATATAGAAACAGAGATTATTAATAGATATAAGTTGAAGCAAAGATAATAATTTATCAGAAGGTAATAATTAGCAGATTTTTTAAAGTAATTTCTGGCTACTGGATGAACATGTGTGTGTGGGATATACATTAATCTTCTCTGAAGTAGCATTGCCCCTTTGTGGCCATATG
>NW_025803464.1:0-3460 GCF_021613505.1 Equus quagga
AGTATTGTTTAAATCCGCATTTCCCCAACTGGCTTGACCACAGAAGCCTGTTTCAGGACACAGCTCCCTGTGAGGGCTCCCGGAAACACCCTTCAGGAAGGCGGGTGTGGGAAGCAAGCAGGACAATGTGGTTGCCTGGCTTGATCAGCACTGGGCTGGGCCTCCCACAGCCGGGCCTGCCCTGCAACACCGTCCCGTGAAGGGCAGCCCAGGGGGAGCTGAAGGCTGGAGGGTGGGCCCAGCAGGAGGGCCTGGATTCGCCCCTCCCTCCCTGGCTCGTCCATCTGCTCATCACCTGTCTACTGACCACCTACTCTGTGCCAGGCCCCATCCTGGGGCTGGGACACGGGCCATTTGTACTGACACAGGAAGAGGTAACCACATGACTGCAGGTTGTGATTCAAATGATAAACAGAAAGCGAGGGGAGGCGGGGAGAACGGGAACCCTTTGGCGCCAAGGCCAGGGGAGGCCTGTCTGGGACAGGTCGATTTGCTTGGTGGCTGCTGACGGAGACGGGCTTGTGGGTAGATCCAGGTAGATGTGAATGTCAACCATGCTTCATAAGCCAGGAATACACCTTGATGGAAGTACATCCCCACCTTCTTCTACTTGGGAAAGGGTTCTCGATCAGATGTTCAGATCTAACTGGGCGCCCTGTGTCTTACCCGCAGGCCTCGGAGAATGCGGGAGCCATGAGGACTTCGGGACCTGTGGAGGGGTGTCCGTGCCCCCAGACACCCTCACTCTCTGCCCTCTCTGCCGGCAGGTCAGGCAGCAGCATTCAACGTGAACTTCCAGCGGGCCGAGGGCTACCCCATCGACCTGTACTACCTCGTGGACCGGTCCAACCCCCTGCTCAATGACCTCTTCCACGTCAAGAAGCTGGGGGGCAACCTAGTGCAGGCCCTTAAGGGAATCACCGAGTCAGGCCACATCGGTGAGGCCGAGCTCCTCAGTCCCGCCCAGAATCCCGGCCGCCCTGCTACCCACACCTCCACCCACTCACGTCCCAGGGGCGGGCGCTGGGGGCTCAAGACACAGTGTCTCCGGGGGTGTCCGCACCGAGGCCACTCCTGCTCACACACACACACCACAAGCCATCCTGCTTTCTCCCCTGGCTGGCTCAAGGTAGGGAAACCGAGGCTCTGCCCTTGGGGGCCACCCAAGGCTCACGGGTACGCCCTACCACAAGCCTCTCCCACTCATCCTGCCCCCGCCTCAGGCTTAGGGTCCCTCATCAACACGCACCCTGAGAAGATGCAGGACCCGTGCCCCGACCAGGAGAAGGCGTGCCAGCCCCCACTCGCCTTCAGGCACGTGGTGAAGCTCACCGATTCCAACCAGTTCCAGACAGAGGTCGGGAAGCAGCTGATTTCTGGACACCGGGATGCCCCCCAGGACGGGCTGCACGCCCTGATGCAAGTGGCTGCGTGCCCGGTACGGCCCCGGCCGCCTTGGTCCCCATGCCGAGCTCAGTCCCCATGCCAAGCTGCACCTCTTCTCCTCTGCTCCTTGTGGGGGCCCCACGGGGGAAACTGACGAAGATAACCCCGCTGTCTTCTGCTCAGGAGGAAATCGGCTGGCGCAATGTCACGCGGCTGCTGGTGTTTGCCACGGACAATGGCCTCCCTTTTGTGGGCTCCGGGAAGCTAGGCACCATCCTGACCCTCAATGACAGCCGCTGCCACCTGGAGAACACCACGTACAAACGCAGCAATGAATTCGTGAGTGCCACATCCCTGGTGTCCTGGGAGGGAGTGGACACAGCACAGGGGGAAACACCTGGGCCGTGGGGGGAATCCCGGGGCTGTCTGTGGCTGTGCCCCAGGGAGCCGGGAGGCCAGGGTCCTTACAGCCACCTTGCTATAATCCGGGGCTCCCTCCTTCGATCTAAACAGCAGATCTGTGCGGGAACCAGCGGAGCCCCAAGCGGGGCAGTGTTAGGTCTCTCAAGCCCCACGTGGGCTGGCCGCCCGCTGAGCCGCCCACCCTCCTCAGACTGGACACAGGCCCTGTGGACGCTGGCTGGAGCCACTCCCCTGCTCTGGGCCTGTGAAGTAGCCGCTGCCCCCAGGCTGCAGCCCGGGCCTCCCCTGCCCTCCCCAAACTCACCATGGGCTTGGGGTCCCTACCCCTGGGGCATCACCCTGCCCTCTCAAACCCCGTCTCATCTCCGAGATTCCCCAGGCACAGGGGCCGGGATGGAGGCACCCCCGGGTCCTCCACCTTCCCCAGCTCCCTCCTATGTGGTGCCTGCCAGCCGGCAGAGGGAGCACAGCTGGGAGTCCAGGGGTGAGGGGAGGGGCCCAGGGCTGGGGGCGAGGACAGGCTTGTTGTGTGGCGGTCTCCTCCCCCGGGCAGAGGCGCTGTATTAATGGCACCGGGCGGGCAGACACCACCTGTCACGGGAGTTTGCCCTCCCCTCCTGTGAAATGATGTCTGTGCCCTGGAATTGTAAACTGTGGGGGCCGCAAAGGACTTTAGAGATGGGACCCCTCAGGGGTTCTCACCCGGAGCCCACAGACTCTGGGGCTGTGGCTGGATAACAGGAGGGATCCATGACCTGGACAGGAGATGTGACACCTGAGGTTCTGGTGAACCTCTGCCTGCAGGCGAGCATGTGCTTCCAATAGGAAAATAGAGTGGGTGCTGGGGCCGTATCTGAGGTCTGCCCCCAGTAGGAGGAGGGGTATCTCCCCAGCACCCCTCAAGTGGGGACACCTCACAGTCTGTTTACTGTCCTCTCCACCTGGACGTCTGGGAGCGGTTCCTGGCCGCTTGATCTCCCTTTCAGTGCGGTGATCAAGAAGCACAACACTACCTCTAATACCTTCCTGTTTATTTGTTTATTTCTTGCTGAGGAAGATTGGCCCGGAGCTAACATCTTGCCCATCTTCCTCTATTTTGTATGTGGGACACCAGCAGTGCATGGCTTGATGAGTGGTGTGTGGGTCCCCACCCAGGATCAGAACCCGTGAACCCAGGGCGGCTGAAGCAGATCACGTGGACTTAACTACTGTGTAACCAGACAGGCCCCTCTAATACTTTCTTAACTGTGCTTCAGTCTCATCAGTTTCCCTTATAATCTCATTGTTTTATGCACTGGGAACATCATTCGAATGGGCCTATGGGTGGCACTGGGCCTTGGGCAGTTGCTGCTGTCGGGCAGGAGTGGGTCAGTAGCCTTGATGGCTTGTCCCCAACCTCCGGGGCCATCTGACCTGTGTCTCCTCTCAGGACCGCCCATCGGTGCGCCAGCTGGCCCATAAACTGGCTGAAAACCGCATCCAGCTCATCTTTGCTGCGACCGAGAGAATGGTGAAAACCTATGAGGTAAGTGGAGTCGGGGTCTTGAGCAACATGGGGGACGGGGCATTTCAGCCGAATGAGGACGAAACCCAGCGTTGCCACAGGCTGAGCTCTGCTTCCATGGGCTGGGCGCTGGGCAGTGGGTCCGCC
>NW_025803465.1:0-3407 GCF_021613505.1 Equus quagga
ATGTCACGGACAGAAACGTTCCTTCTTTCATCCCCACGTAAAGGTCACGTGGCCCAAAGAGACCTCGACCTCCTCACCTGCAGTGTTCACGCCCGAAACCCGTGCTGGCCCACGTGGCGGACCCACTGCCCAGCGCCCAGCCCATGGAAGCAGAACTCAGCCTGTGGCAACGCTGGGTTTTGTCATTATTCAGCTGAAATGCCCTGTCCCCCATGTTGCTCAAGACCCCAACTCCACTTACCTCATAGGTTTTCACCATTCTCTCAGTCACAGCAAAGATGGGCTGGATGTTGCTTTCAGCTAGTTTGTGGGCCAGCTGGCCCACCGACGGGTAGTCCTGAGAGGAGACACTGGGTCAGACAGCCTGGTCTCCCACCCGGCAGAAGCGACTGCCCACCTCCCAGTACCATCCACGGGGCCCTTCGGATGATGTTTACAAATGCATAAAATAACAGGATTAACAGGGAAACTCATGATACTGAAACACAGTTAGAAAAGTGTTAAACGTAGTGATGTGCTTCTTGATCTCTGAGCTGAAAGGGAGATCGAGCGGCCAGGAACCGCTCCTGGACATCCAGCTGGAGAGGACAGTAAACAGACTGTGAGGTGTCCCCACTTGAGGGGCACTGGGGAGATACCCCTGACTCCTCCTGGGGGCGGACCTCAGATACGGCTCCAGCACCCACTCTATTTTCCTATTGGAAGCACACGCTCGACTGCAGGCAGAGGTTCACCAGAACCTCAGGTGTCACATCTCCTGTCCAGGTCTTGGATCCGTCCTGTTATCCACCCACACCCCCAGAGTCTGTGGGCTCCGGGTGAGAACCCCTGAGGGGTCCCGTCTCTAAAGTCCTTTGCGGCCCCCACAGTTTACAATTCCAGGGCGCAGACATCATTTCACGGCAGGGGAGGGCAAACTCCCATGAAAGGTGGTGTCTGCCCGCCCCATGCCACTAATACAATGCTGCTGCCCGGGGGAGGAGACCCCTGCACAGCAAGCCTGTCCTCGCCCCCAGCCCTGGGCCCCTCCCCGCACCCCTGGACTCCCAGCTATGCTCTCTCTGCCAGCTGGGACTCACCCTGGCCTCCCTGCACCCGCAGGGCAGAGCCGCAGACACCCCCGGGGCACCATCCGCAGCCCAGGTGTTTCCCCCCAAGTCCCTTATGCTGTGTCCACTCCCTCCCCAGACACCAGGGATGTGGCACTCACGAATTCGTTGCTGCGTTTGTACACGTTGTCCTCCAGGTGGCAGCGGCCGTCGTTGGGCGTCAGGATGGCACCTAGCTTCCCGTCGCCGGCAAAGTGGAAGCCATCATCTGTGGCGAACACCAGCAGCCGCGTGACATTGCGCCAGCCGATTTCCTCCTGAGAAGAAGACGGCAGGGTTACCTGCCTCGGTTTGTCCCTGGGGGCCCTTGCAGAGCGGAGAGGAGACGAGGCGGAGCTTGGCATGGCAGCCTCAAGTTGGCGCTGTTCCCGCCCCAGACTGCATTTTGCAGGGAGCAGGACCCAAGCTGGGACCAGCTTCTGGACTCGAGGTCCCCATGTCCAGTCCAGATTCCAGAGCCCAGGGCGTGCTCGAGAAATGTCTGTTGGACGACAGCTGCCCAAGACCCCAGTGAAT
This sequence comes from Equus quagga, assembly GCF_021613505.1. Taxonomy (NCBI): domain Eukaryota; kingdom Metazoa; phylum Chordata; class Mammalia; order Perissodactyla; family Equidae; genus Equus; species Equus quagga. The sequence goes on from NW_025803465.1 coordinate 1,626, forward strand.
GCTGGGATGCTGCGAGGAGTTGAAATGCCTGTTTCAATTCAAAACATACATCCTCTGTGGCCCGATGACTTCAGACCTGGGACTAAATCCTAAGGACATATTCCCAAAGAAGAAAAGAACACACTCATGGAAATGTTTATTACACCGTAAATATACCGCAAACACAAAAGAGGACAGAGCCTAAGGGACACCATCACCGGGGAGATGAGTGTACCAGGACACGTTAGCAACACGCATGTCACAATCTGTGATGTCACATGAAAGTGAAAGTGTGCGTCTGTGATATAAGGACAACCTGCCCCTGGACCCACAGAGAAGCTGGAAGATTGGCATCCAGTTCCTGAAGGTGGCAGGACTGTGTGGTTTCACACATGGGGGTAGATGGTATTGTAGCACTTCCATCATAAATACAGATGGTGAGACAGGACCCGACTGGACCACATGGGTGAGGGGTCAGCAAGGGGGCGGGGGATGGCCACTGGGGCGAGGGGCAGGCTGAACACCATCACTTAATCACATAACGTGAGGGAGCCTGGCGAGGACACCCTCTTCCCTGAGAGGCCCCAGAGGTAGGGGTGATTCTGCCAGAATCAGGCTGCTCAGTGGTCTAGCTTTACAAGATCATTCACTTATGACTTAGGCTTGAAAATATTTGCCCAGGGTCACAAGCTTTTGGTGAAATCTGTGGGTGATTGGCAGGGCCAGGGGGGCTGCTCGCCCAGGCCCAGGATGGTGGGGGCCCCGTTCAAGTCCTGAAGGGCATCTGTCACCAGTGAAGGTGGCCCCGCAGCTGCAGGATGGAGACCCCCACGTTTGGGGAAATCCGGGGACCAGAGCCGGGCCGGGGCCTTACCGGGCACGCAGCCACTTGCATCATGGCGTCCAGCCCGCCCTCGGGGGCATCCAGGTTTCCAGAAATCAGCTGCTTCCCGACCTCTGTCTGGAACTGGTTGGAGTTGTCGGTGAGCTTTAGCACGTGCCTGAAGGCAAACGGGGGCTGGCACTCCTTCTCCTTGTTGGGGCACGGGTTCCTCAGCTTCTCAGGGTGCGTGTTGACGAAGGGGAGCACCGTCTTGTCCACAAAGGACCCGAAGCCTGAGGGGTGGGCGGGATGAGAGGGACAGGCCTTGGTTTCCCTCCTTCATACCAGGGCAGGGGAGCAAGCCAGGTGGACAGTGTGTGTGTGCACATGTGTGCATCCAAGCGTATGCACACGTGTGATCATGTATGCGTGTGAGTGTGTGCACAAAGGGTGTGAGCACATGCTCAGGGGTCTGCGTGTGTGTGCATGCCTGCCTGCACATAGAGACAACAGCTCAGCAGGAAGCAGAGAACAAAAGAAGGAGAAGAAAGGAAAGGAGAGGAAGTGGAGGGGCTAGATGGTTTCCACAGTGCCAGGGGACCAGTGCCCAGAAGTGGCCCTGGCAAGGCTGTCCGGGGGACACTGTGTCTGGAGCCTCCAGTGCGCCGCCCCTGGGACGTTGGATGGTGGAGGTATATGGGCAGCAAGGCCAGCTGGGATTCAGGGCAGGACTGACGGGTCGGCCTCACCGATGCGGCCCGACTTGGTGATTTCATTGAGGGCCTGGAGCAGGTCGCCCCCCAGCTTCTTCACATTTTTGAGGTCATCGAGCATGGAGTAGGACAGGTCCATGAGGTAGTACAGGTCGATGGGGTAGCCCTCGGCCCGCTGGAAGGTCACATTGAATGCCGCTGCCTGACCTGCCAACAGAGATGGGAGAGAGTGAGTGGTCAAGCCAGTTTAGGCAACGCTGATTTAAA
>NW_025803466.1:0-3407 GCF_021613505.1 Equus quagga
TTTAAATCAGCGTTGCCTAAACTGGCTTGACCACTCACTCTCTCCCATCTCTGTTGGCAGGTCAGGCAGCGGCATTCAATGTGACCTTCCAGCGGGCCGAGGGCTACCCCATCGACCTGTACTACCTCATGGACCTGTCCTACTCCATGCTCGATGACCTCAAAAATGTGAAGAAGCTGGGGGGCGACCTGCTCCAGGCCCTCAATGAAATCACCAAGTCGGGCCGCATCGGTGAGGCCGACCCGTCAGTCCTGCCCTGAATCCCAGCTGGCCTTGCTGCCCATATACCTCCACCATCCAACGTCCCAGGGGCGGCGCACTGGAGGCTCCAGACACAGTGTCCCCCGGACAGCCTTGCCAGGGCCACTTCTGGGCACTGGTCCCCTGGCACTGTGGAAACCATCTAGCCCCTCCACTTCCTCTCCTTTCCTTTCTTCTCCTTCTTTTGTTCTCTGCTTCCTGCTGAGCTGTTGTCTCTATGTGCAGGCAGGCATGCACACACACGCAGACCCCTGAGCATGTGCTCACACCCTTTGTGCACACACTCACACGCATACATGATCACACGTGTGCATACGCTTGGATGCACACATGTGCACACACACACTGTCCACCTGGCTTGCTCCCCTGCCCTGGTATGAAGGAGGGAAACCAAGGCCTGTCCCTCTCATCCCGCCCACCCCTCAGGCTTCGGGTCCTTTGTGGACAAGACGGTGCTCCCCTTCGTCAACACGCACCCTGAGAAGCTGAGGAACCCGTGCCCCAACAAGGAGAAGGAGTGCCAGCCCCCGTTTGCCTTCAGGCACGTGCTAAAGCTCACCGACAACTCCAACCAGTTCCAGACAGAGGTCGGGAAGCAGCTGATTTCTGGAAACCTGGATGCCCCCGAGGGCGGGCTGGACGCCATGATGCAAGTGGCTGCGTGCCCGGTAAGGCCCCGGCCCGGCTCTGGTCCCCGGATTTCCCCAAACGTGGGGGTCTCCATCCTGCAGCTGCGGGGCCACCTTCACTGGTGACAGATGCCCTTCAGGACTTGAACGGGGCCCCCACCATCCTGGGCCTGGGCGAGCAGCCCCCCTGGCCCTGCCAATCACCCACAGATTTCACCAAAAGCTTGTGACCCTGGGCAAATATTTTCAAGCCTAAGTCATAAGTGAATGATCTTGTAAAGCTAGACCACTGAGCAGCCTGATTCTGGCAGAATCACCCCTACCTCTGGGGCCTCTCAGGGAAGAGGGTGTCCTCGCCAGGCTCCCTCACGTTATGTGATTAAGTGATGGTGTTCAGCCTGCCCCTCGCCCCAGTGGCCATCCCCCGCCCCCTTGCTGACCCCTCACCCATGTGGTCCAGTCGGGTCCTGTCTCACCATCTGTATTTATGATGGAAGTGCTACAATACCATCTACCCCCATGTGTGAAACCACACAGTCCTGCCACCTTCAGGAACTGGATGCCAATCTTCCAGCTTCTCTGTGGGTCCAGGGGCAGGTTGTCCTTATATCACAGACGCACACTTTCACTTTCATGTGACATCACAGATTGTGACATGCGTGTTGCTAACGTGTCCTGGTACACTCATCTCCCCGGTGATGGTGTCCCTTAGGCTCTGTCCTCTTTTGTGTTTGCGGTATATTTACGGTGTAATAAACATTTCCATGAGTGTGTTCTTTTCTTCTTTGGGAATATGTCCTTAGGATTTAGTCCCAGGTCTGAAGTCATCGGGCCACAGAGGATGTATGTTTTGAATTGAAACAGGCATTTCAACTCCTCGCAGCATCCCAGCATTCACTGGGGTCTTGGGCAGCTGTCGTCCAACAGACATTTCTCGAGCACGCCCTGGGCTCTGGAATCTGGACTGGACATGGGGACCTCGAGTCCAGAAGCTGGTCCCAGCTTGGGTCCTGCTCCCTGCAAAATGCAGTCTGGGGCGGGAACAGCGCCAACTTGAGGCTGCCATGCCAAGCTCCGCCTCGTCTCCTCTCCGCTCTGCAAGGGCCCCCAGGGACAAACCGAGGCAGGTAACCCTGCCGTCTTCTTCTCAGGAGGAAATCGGCTGGCGCAATGTCACGCGGCTGCTGGTGTTCGCCACAGATGATGGCTTCCACTTTGCCGGCGACGGGAAGCTAGGTGCCATCCTGACGCCCAACGACGGCCGCTGCCACCTGGAGGACAACGTGTACAAACGCAGCAACGAATTCGTGAGTGCCACATCCCTGGTGTCTGGGGAGGGAGTGGACACAGCATAAGGGACTTGGGGGGAAACACCTGGGCTGCGGATGGTGCCCCGGGGGTGTCTGCGGCTCTGCCCTGCGGGTGCAGGGAGGCCAGGGTGAGTCCCAGCTGGCAGAGAGAGCATAGCTGGGAGTCCAGGGGTGCGGGGAGGGGCCCAGGGCTGGGGGCGAGGACAGGCTTGCTGTGCAGGGGTCTCCTCCCCCGGGCAGCAGCATTGTATTAGTGGCATGGGGCGGGCAGACACCACCTTTCATGGGAGTTTGCCCTCCCCTGCCGTGAAATGATGTCTGCGCCCTGGAATTGTAAACTGTGGGGGCCGCAAAGGACTTTAGAGACGGGACCCCTCAGGGGTTCTCACCCGGAGCCCACAGACTCTGGGGGTGTGGGTGGATAACAGGACGGATCCAAGACCTGGACAGGAGATGTGACACCTGAGGTTCTGGTGAACCTCTGCCTGCAGTCGAGCGTGTGCTTCCAATAGGAAAATAGAGTGGGTGCTGGAGCCGTATCTGAGGTCCGCCCCCAGGAGGAGTCAGGGGTATCTCCCCAGTGCCCCTCAAGTGGGGACACCTCACAGTCTGTTTACTGTCCTCTCCAGCTGGATGTCCAGGAGCGGTTCCTGGCCGCTCGATCTCCCTTTCAGCTCAGAGATCAAGAAGCACATCACTACGTTTAACACTTTTCTAACTGTGTTTCAGTATCATGAGTTTCCCTGTTAATCCTGTTATTTTATGCATTTGTAAACATCATCCGAAGGGCCCCGTGGATGGTACTGGGAGGTGGGCAGTCGCTTCTGCCGGGTGGGAGACCAGGCTGTCTGACCCAGTGTCTCCTCTCAGGACTACCCGTCGGTGGGCCAGCTGGCCCACAAACTAGCTGAAAGCAACATCCAGCCCATCTTTGCTGTGACTGAGAGAATGGTGAAAACCTATGAGGTAAGTGGAGTTGGGGTCTTGAGCAACATGGGGGACAGGGCATTTCAGCTGAATAATGACAAAACCCAGCGTTGCCACAGGCTGAGTTCTGCTTCCATGGGCTGGGCGCTGGGCAGTGGGTCCGCCACGTGGGCCAGCACGGGTTTCGGGCGTGAACACTGCAGGTGAGGAGGTCGAGGTCTCTTTGGGCCACGTGACCTTTACGTGGGGATGAAAGAAGGAACGTTTCTGTCCGTGACAT
>NW_025803467.1:0-3302 GCF_021613505.1 Equus quagga
TCCAAACTGATGTTTCCAATTTTCCTGCCCTTGAAAGCTCCTTGGAAGGGACTATACTAGGCGCTCCTCACTACCCAGATGGCAGCCAAACCTCAGGGACTCGAGCCTTGGGTGCACATCTCACAGCTGAGGGAGGCTCCACCTGACACCTAGTCCTGTACAAACACTGGAGACCTCCAAGTCAAATGGACCAGGAAGACGAGCAGCCGACACCCGGGCAGACAGCGTTCCCAGGATGACGGGACCAGGCCTGCACAGCCTCTTCCCACTATTGTTTCTGACTTTATTTTCTCCTTCTCTTTCCTGGAAGGACAAGGCTCTTGCCTGCATTTCCCAGTTCCTTGTGAAAGTGGGAAACCTGCTTGGCTGCTGGATTGGCCACCAGAAACTCGGTCTGCCCAAGACAATAACGACCCCTTAGTTCACCCTGTGAGCAGTTTCACTGGGATTCCAAATGCCATTGTCTGTTTAAAATGTTCCACAGGCCCATTTTAGAGAAACGGGGTGCTAAACCCTCCTAAACTCATTCCTCGCTTTAACTTAACCCAGGCTTGGGAGGGGAAAACAAGAATCTTTGGGTACTTGTATAAAACATTCTGTGGGACTGCCTATGTAACCCCAGCCATTTGTAAATTTCTTGATATACTCATATATTTAGGCAGACTCTCAGTGTGTCACCACATAATGTCTGAGCCTTGGTGACATAAGCTAACGCCTCTATACCAACAAATGGGTGTGTAGATACTGTCACTTAGAGGGAGACTTACGCACACCCCCTGGGTGCACCTGCATGTGTGGAAGTTTTGGAAATGGCCCTTGTGCTTTATGCCTTGACAACGGGAGAATAAAAAGACAGTGTGGCTTTGCTGTATTCACTGTCCTATATTCTCTACATAACCAAACAGAGGCCTCTCGCTGGTCTGTCCCATGAAACCTCTATAAGCACCTGAAATGAGAACTCCCAGGAGGCCTGTGTGACTCTGGCTTTGCCCCGTGGGAAGAGCTTTTTTCCAGGGGTCAGAGTGAGTCCCGTGAACAAATGGTCAGGATTCTCTCCCGGACTCTGGAAGAGTTGGCCGACTCCACAGCCAAACGGTTTCAGCTCAGCAATGGTCACCTAACTCATTGGCCATGGTGGTTTTGGTTAATTGTATAGCCCTCGATTATGTACTTGCTGTGCAAGGAGCCATCTGTGCGATAGCAAACACCTCCTGTTGCACATGGATAAACGCCTCTGGGGAAGTGGAGACACAATTGCATAACATGAGAGAGCAGGCACATTGGCTGCAACAAATGTCACCTAACAACCCACTGTGTTTGATTTGTCCAGCTGGTTACCTTCGGGTCTGGGCTCCTGGTTTGGAACCGTCCTGCAAACTGCCCCTATAGTATTGCTCCTAATCCTACTCTGTAAAACGACGTGCCAAGAAGGCGATGCTGGCTCAGTGCTCAGGGATGCTTTCCAACACTTCTGCCCTTGATGAAACGTAGACTTGAGATGGGAAGTGCCTGGGTGTTCTCCTCTTAACCTTCCCTGTTACTCCTGTGGCCTAAATGGTTTCCAACCACTGTGCACTTTCCCTCCAACGTGGGACACGCCAAGGAGGAGAGGTCCTTCCAGGCACCGAGGGAGAAACCGCTAGGCACAGAGAGCTTGACTGTTGGTCAGTGATGCTTTTGGAGAAAAGCCTTGATCGAAAGGGAAAAACTGAAAATTGAGGAGAAATCTCAATTAAACTGGAGTCGGGAGGCCTGTAGGGGCGCTCACACTGTCACGTTGTCAGTTACACCAAACAGGAAGAGACCAGGGCTGGCATCTCCCACGATGGTGTCCACCACTGACCTGCCCAGCAGGAGGAGGGAAGAGTTCTCTCCTCACCTGGCAACAGTCCAGCCAATGGGAGGCTGTAAAATCCCGCCAATGAGAAGCCTCTACACCTTGGACTCCCAGTTTCCCCCAATGGACCCTTTGTTTGTTGCCGCCCCTCCCAACTGCTCCACTCCCTATGAAAGCAGCTCCCCCACTTTGTTCTCCACATTGGCCTGTGGTCCCCAGAGCATGCTATCCCAGGTCCCGCTTCCTCTGGCTAGTCCTGAATAAGTCATTTTGTGGCTCAAACAGCAGGTCAATTTGCTTTTTAACTTGAAACTGTAACCTCACAGAAACCCGAAATGGGCTCCACTGAGCTGGCCCAGCCCTCGGTCACCCGTCCCAGGTCACCTGGAGGTCAGGCGTCCACAGAGTAAGGCCCTGTGGCCCTGCTCAGGTTGCCGTACCGAGCTGTGGGCTTGGCCACTGTCATGGTCGGCCCTTGTCTCGGGACCTCATGCAGGAGAGGGACTCCAGCGTTCTTACACGAATGCAGGGTGTGCAGGGGTGTGGGTGGGGTGCCCGCTGACAGGTCCTCGAGACTCAGCAGTGGCAGACTGCAGACGCTGGTAGAAGCGGGGGTCCCTTCAGTATAGACCGACTGGGGCACTGATGAGCTCCCAGAGGTTTCTCAGCAGCTCTTCTCTGCCGATTCCCACAGATGCTGTGCCCTCGGTGAAGGGAGGGCTCGCTCTCCCTCCCCCATCACAGCTGCCCCTCCTCCTCCCACCCTGGGGTCCCAGGTGCCTCAGAGAAGGGGATCTCTGGGGACAGCCTCGTCAAGTGGGTTCAGGGACTCTGGTCAGGGTCACCAGTGCGGGATCCCAGCCCCTGGTCAAGGGAAGAAGGCAGGGGTTGGGTGCCAGGGTGAGGTAGAGACAGGGAATGGAGGTGGGTGTAGCAGTGTCCAGTGGGATCCAGGTGGACCCCAGGGTCCAGGGGTGTGGCTCCCGTCTCCTCACTCCCAGAAGACCTTGAGACAGGCCCCTGGGAGCCTGGTTATGGGAGGTTTAGGTCACACACCTAATGCCTGTCCCCCTAAAACTCAACTGGTGCACCTTCCAGAATCCGAGAGAGCCAACAGACCACCATCAGGAAAATGCACCACGTCCATGTTCACACAACACGTACTCACATACACCGTGCACCCTCCCACACACACACACACACACCCCACACACAAATGCACCTGAATGCTCTCATACACACACATACACACAAACTCTGCTGGAGGACAGACCAGCACAGCCGACCTTGGGGGCATGAAGACAGGAGGGGACTGACCCACGCAGGAAGAGGAAGGTGCAGCTGGGGAGGCCCCAGGAGCCATCCTGGATAGCCCTGGCCACTCCCGGTCCCACACCGACCAGCCAGGGGTCCCTTCTGGCCCCCGCAGCCTCCTCCTGGCTCTGTGGGCCCTCGAAGCCCACAC
>NW_025803468.1:0-1921 GCF_021613505.1 Equus quagga
CCCAAAATCTTTTTGGTAACTTGAAACTTTAGAGTTTTGCTAAGTTAAATTAAATGATGGAACTGCATTGAGTATCTGGGTCGTGTTCCAAACTAAATAACATACTAAAACATTAATTACCGAACATAGGTTTATCTACTTTTGGTTTCCTATTGAAGGAAAACTAAAGATAAAACTAGGCCTATTAATAAAAATGTCTTGTGCCACATTAAAAGATTGTACTATGAGAAAATATATTTCTAGGAATTAAGAAATCCATTCTAAATTTTCCAATCTAAAGAATGCAGGCATAACAGGCTGTTTATGAATGCTTACTTCTTAGTGAAAGTTTCTAAGGGCCAAGAATTCTACCCAAGATATGTCATGATAAACCAAACATCTCCATAAGCAGGCAAAGTCAGATGTGTGCTTTGGTAAAAGAAGGTGTGAGGAATGGAAATACATTTCGTTGAGGGAAAAGAAAATAATTTCGTCGTAAAGAGAGGCCAGTTATTTCAGGCTGGGAAAGAGGAAAACAAAGGACAAAAATCTGAATGTAGGAAGAAAGTTGTAGAAGCTTTACGGGAAGGAATCTTGGGAGAAGAGTTTTACGCATGGTCAGTACTGGCTAAGATCGGAATGAGTGAGTTTTAATATCAAAAATAAGTTGATGCAAAATTACAATTTGGCTTTCTTCTCTGTTCTAAGGACAAAGTTTTCTTGGGCTATTTGCTTTTGATAAAAGATTGTGGAAGCTTCTTTACCTTTTAAGTAACACGCCTAGAAAACAGAGATTTTGGTTTTTACCAAAATAATTCCCTCTGTTTTTGTTATCAGGTCTTTAATTACTTAGGAAAGCTAAGCCTTCGTCTTAAAGGGGTTTGGTTTTGCTTATAACTATGTAACCTTTGTAATTTGCCTTTGAAATCTTTTCTAGGGTCAATAGATAGAATGTTATCACTTGTAATTCTAGCTACTATGTACAAATGCATGTCACAAAAATACCCAAATTTCCTGGTCAATTGCATTATAATGAACCCTCATCTGATGCTTACTCATTGCCCTTTTTCTGAAGTCTTTTGTCAGTTACAGACGGTTGTTTTTTCTATCCTGATGCCTTTTCAAATATATTTCATCTCCAAAGAGATTCAGGGAAAAGACTTTGACAAGTACTCTGGAATACAGACTTTTGATAGTTTCAAGATCCTAACGGTGAACTGGGCAAGAATTTCTAAAACTCTAATGGCATACTGGTTGCTTTAACATTTTGTTTCCCAGATGTAAAGGACCCCTTTTCCTCCTCTCCTCTAAGCTAGCTATAACTTACAGCAATTGGACACAGTGTGTCTTCACAGCAAAGGCTGAAACATTTATCTTTTCCTCCCTGCCTGACCCCTCCAGAATTCAGCAACTCTTAGATATTCTTTTCATGACAATATAAGTATTTGCCTAAATTCAGTGAGAATTGTTTCTCCTCAAGACAGGACACAACTGGAAATCCTGGCTAATATTTCCAAGTCTTTGACTAGATTATCATGTGCAAGAGAGACGTACACAGATCCAGAGATGGGGAACTGTTGAAAGAATCAGCCTAGTAGCTTGCTTAAAAGGTTCCAGCAAAGCAATCTTAAAAAAAAAAAAAAAAAAAAGAGGTTATAGGGTCAGTCACTATTCTTAGTGCATTTATATAAATAATGAGACCATGTTTAATATAAAAAAAGTAATTTTACTATGATAATAAAAATGGGAGTAATTGTGGCCAGAGAAATTATGTTTGGGCCTTTGTAGATATTAAATTGTAGTCCCATTAATTGTCTTTAAGGTTTAGTTATATACCTGTAAGCTGGACTGGATCCTAAATTCTTCCGGTTTCCTTACATGTCTGGCTGTGATCCTCCAAACTGATGTTTCCAATTTTCCTGCCCTTGAAAGCTCCTTGGAA
>NW_025803469.1:0-2367 GCF_021613505.1 Equus quagga
CCCCTGAGACTCAGGCTCCCTGCTCCTGCCCAGCTGCTTGCTTGCATCCCATGGGGGGTTCAGCAGAGGCCCTCGATGGCGGCTCAGCTCCTATCCTCCTGTCTTAGGAGGACACTCCTGTCTTAGGTCCGGTTTGTGCAAAGGAAATGGAGACTGACCACGGTGAGCATCTTGGCTTTGGTCCGCCTGGTGGGCATCCCACGACATCACCAAGAGATTGCCCAGCACCCTGGGGAGGGCACCTGGAATTGGGGATTCTCAGTGTGGCCCGGTCCCACACACACTGGGTGAACACAACTGTTGTTAACCCCTCGCACCCAGTGTCCTCATCCGTGAAATGGAGCAGGCCACCCCACGACACTGCCTCAGGCAGGATGGTTTGACACTCACAAAGTGAGAGGTGTGCAGAAAGGTCAGGCCCTCCCAGGACTCTGTTCCACAGAGCTGGTGGTGGCCTGAGTCATGCAGTGCCACCACAGGCTCCGTGCTGCCCCAGCCACAGGGGCAAACACCTCTGGACAGCCCTGTTGCCTGCAGAGCATGGCCTGGGCCTGAGCTGAACCTGCGGGACCCCTCTGGACACAGGCACACCGTATCCATGTGACCCCCTACACCTCCACCCCCAGGTGGGTGAGTTTTGAATTATACATTTGATTACAGAGTCATTTGGAGTTTAAAATACTGGCGTGCCCAGCCCTGCCTTCTCATTTCATAGATGGGAGGCCAAGCAGCCTGCTCCTCTCATACCCTTCGGGGCAGGGTGCAGACAGTCCCCTCCCATCCCCTAGACAGCAGGTGGCCTCCTCTGCAGAATGTTCTGAAAGGCACTTGGCTGTCTCTGGGCTTCTCCCCCAAGGAAATCTCCCGGTAATCACTGTAACTGCCCTGGGGCCTACTATGTGCCCGTGTGGTGAGAGCTGACAACTGTGAGGCAGCTAAACCCAGCCAGATTCCAGCTGGGAGACCCCTGAGGCTGGTGGACAGGTGTCAGCTGCCCTGCCCAGCCCCTCGGGAAATGTCTCAATTTACTCCCACAGGGGCTGAGCACCAGGGTGGCCAGGAGCCCCTCTCGAAAGGCTTGTCCACAGGCACCTCCATCAATCACTCATCTATTCCCTTACTGGCTAGAAAGAGAAACGGCGCAGGCCAAGCTGCAGTGACATGCCACGGACCTGAATGCTAACCTCCCAGAACCACACTGTTCCATTCTCCCATCCCCACCCCAGGCCTGCAGAGCTGGCCCAGCCCTCGGTCACCTGCCCCAGGTCACCTGGAGGTCAGGCGTCCACAGAGGTAGGGCCTGTGGCCCTGCTCAGGATGTGGTACCAAGGTGTGGGCTTGGCCACTGTCATGGTGGGCCCTTGCCTCGAGGCCTCATGCAGGAGAGGGACTCCCTCATTCTTCCATGAATGCTACAGGGTGTGGGTGGGGTGGGGGTGCCTGTTGGCACAGGTCCTGGAGATTCAGCAGTGGCGGACTGCAGACACTGGTGGAAGCAGGGGTCCCTTCAGTGTAGACCGACCCAGACACTGATCCACCTCCCAGAGTTTTCTTAGCAGCCCTTCTCTGCTGATTCCCCAGCATCTGGCCTCCTGCTCACACAGATGCTGTGCCCTCGGTAAGAGGAGGGCTCATTCTCCCTCCCCCATCACAGCTGCTTCTCCTTCTCTCACCTTGGGGTGCCAGGTGCCCTCAAAGAAGGGGAGCTCTGGGCACAGCCTCCACCAGTGGGTGCAGGGACCCTTCCCAGGGTCAGCAGAGTGGGATCCTAGCCCCTGCTCCAGGGAAGAAGGCAGGGGTTGGGTGCCACGGGGAGGTGGAGACAGGGGATGCAGGAGGCTGTGTCAGTGTCCAATGGGATCCAGGTGGACCCCTGGGTCCAGGGGTGTGGCTCCAGTCTCCTCACTCCCAGAGGGCCTTGAGACAGGCCTCCAGGAGCCTGGTTATGGGAGGTTTAGGTCACACACCTAATGCCTGTCCCCCTAAAACTCAACTGTAACCCAGCGCTTTCACATCATTAGTCCAGAACTGGTGCACCTTCTAGAAGCTGAGGGAAGTGACAGACCCATTATCAGGAAAATGTACCACGTCCACATTCACACAACACGTACTCACACACACCGTGCACACTCACACACACACACACATGCACACGCGCAAACTCTGCTGGAGGACAGACCAGCACAGCCGACGCTGGGGGCATGAAGACAGGAGGGGACTGACCCAGGCAGGAAGAGGAAGGTGCAGCTGGGGAGGCCCCACAAGCCATTCTGTATAGCCCTGGCTGCTCCCGGCCCCACACCCACCTGCCAGGGGGTCCTTCCTGGTACCCCCAGCCTCCTCCTGGCTCTGTGGGTCTCGAAGCCC
>NW_025803470.1:0-2466 GCF_021613505.1 Equus quagga
GGAGCATCAGGGTCAAGAAGGCTGGACAGTGGGAGGAAGGAGAGGGGAGATGCTTCTGTGCCCTGCAAGGAGGTCACCAGTTAGGTGGTGGAGAGCCTCTGAAGGGGAGGGACATGATCAGACATAGGTGTGAGGATGCCGGAAGTGGACGATGTGCAAGGTAGATGGCAGGGGCTAGGAGGGGGCAGGAGGCTGGAGCCGTGGGAGAAATGATGAGGCTTCAACTGGGGTGTGGCCAGAGGATGGGACACAAATCAAAGTTAGAATCTGCATGCAATTCGTTCACTATCTGTTCTTTCCTGGAGCACCTACGGCACCAGGAGAGGAGCCAACAAGCCAGGCAGTATCCCCGCCCCATGGACCTATGGCCTGGTGACAGGGAAGGCGTCACACTGGAGATGGGGAGAACTTAGCACTGGGAGGGGAGGGTGGTGTATCGCCCCCTGGAGCGTATGTTGAGCAGGAGGTCAGTCCAGCCCAGACCGTTCTGGCAATGATTCTGGGAGGTTGCGAGGGGCTGGGGAGGGGACAGACGGACTTCTGATCTGCTCTGAGACTCCCACATTTGGAGATCTGGACATTTCGCTTCCTCTTTCAGTTTCTCCAGCCGTGAAATGAGCTAGTGGGCTAAAATCCCTCAGGTGGGATGAATAGGTTTTCGGTTGGGTTCCCAGTCGGTTCGATTGGTAGCAGCTTCCCAGAGCTCTGTGCCGAGAAGGGTGCCCTCCATGTCAGGCTCAGGGGCCAGGCGCACAGCGAGTGATGAGTGACGCCTGCATGGCGGTGGGCCGCGAAGCGGCACCATGTACCCGCCATTCTGGGCTTAGGATTTTCTGAAGGTTCCAGCTCTGACAGGCTCTCGCTCACCGTGTTCAGGTCCAGCATGGGACAGTTACATCTCGTTTGCGCTCTCTCTGAATTTTTTGGGTTTGAAAGTCATCCCTCAGCATTTAGACACAGAAGCTTCAGGAAGACAGGGGCCATGAATCACTGAGTCTGCTCGCCAACCCTGTCGGTCCCGGCAGGTGTTGACTTGCTGTTGGTTGATGGAATGATTTCAGGAAAAGTCTCTGGAGGTTGCCTACACGTGTTTATTCATTTACTCATTCAATCATTCGCTCACTTTGTCTCCCAAATTCCCTGGACCACGGCATCTCAGGCCCTGGAAATAGGGAAGGGGGTCAAGACCCAACCCCTGTCCCCCACGGGCTCCTCGACTACCCGGGGTGGCAGACATGGATACACATAAATCCTCCACCCTTGTAAGGACCACACAACCGGCTATGGTGGGGCCAGAAAGGGCAATGGATTCTGCCTGGGGGACTGTCTGGGAAGATTCTAGAGGAGGAGACGTTTATGCTGGGCACCGAGAGGTGCAGCACGCTGGGCAGGGGGCAAGGAAGGAGAGCGGGCAGCGGGAGAGGCAGCGACGTGAGCCACAGCACGCTTTGCTGGGAAGGAGGCCACACAGGCCACATGGTGGGCAGTAGGGGCCCAGGGGCAGAAGGAGGCTCCTCTTACAGTTTCATTGCCAGGACCCCTGATGGAGCTCGTGTTCTGTGTACACAGCAATCTGCACAGCTAGGACCACGTTCCCACTGATCCCATGGTCCTGCAGCTGAGGGCCTAGGGCCCACGGAGGAGAGGGGTCTTGTCTAAGGTCACTGATCTGGTGGGGGCAGTGCTCCACCTGGAACCCAGGTCTGTCCACACGAAGGCCAGCAGGGCCTTGACTGCTGAGCAGGCTTCCAGCCCCTCATGGGCCCTTTGCTTCCTCTCCCTCCAGTGCAGCCCCCCGCCCCCAAGGAGCTCCAGATCACTAATGCCAGGGACCATTTCCTGCTGACCTGGAGTATGGCCCTTGGGGATTCCCAGAGCCACTGGCTGTCCAACCTGGAGTTTGAGGTGGTCTACAGGCGGCTTCAGGACTCCTGGGAGGTAGGGACCATGGCCAGCTCTGCCCCCAGCCCACAGGGACGCAGCTCAGCCAGCACATGCCCCACAGCCCCTCTCTCTCGACAGGACGCCCCCACCCTCCGCTCCGACTCCTTCCAGACCATCCTGGGGCCAGAGCACCTGCTCCCCAGCAGCACCTACGTGGCCCGAGTGCGCGCCCGGCTGGCCCCAGGCTCGGGGCTCTCAGGACGGCCCAGCCAGTGGAGCCCGGAGGTCCGCTGGGACTCCCAGCCAGGTAACGAGGTCGAGCTGGGGCGACCCCCCTCTGCGGGGAGGAGGTTGTTACAGCTCCCAGACAGAAGGGGCCCAGGGGTCCACACTGCGCGATTCCCCGGACCTCCCATGCTGCCTGTTTGGAGCCACTCCCCGGGACCCCCCATCCCCAGGTGACCCTGCAGAGGTGGCAGCTGCAGCTTACTCACTGCTGGGCCCCAGGGTGCCACACACGTTCTGACCGGGAACAATCCCAATAATAGTGACAGTGGCCTTGCGAGCAGCTCTGCTGTCCTG
>NW_025803471.1:0-1203 GCF_021613505.1 Equus quagga
CACACAGCGACGCTGGTGTGTCTGCACGCGGTACAGCTCGCAGGACAACAGAGCTGCTCGCAAGGCCACTGTCACTATTATTGGGATTGTTCCCCGTCAGAACATGTGCGGCACCCTGGGGCCCAGCAGTGAGTAAGCTGCAGCTGCCGCCTCTGCAGGGTCACTGTGCGGATGGGGGCCGAGGAGAGTGACTCTAGACAGGTGGCACGGGAGGTCCGTGGAATCGCACAGTGTGGACCCCCTGACCCCTTCTGTCCGGGAGCTGTAATGAGCCCCTCCCCGCAGAGGGGCATTCACCCCAGCTCGACTCTGTTACCCGGCCAGGAGTCCCAGCAGACTTCCAGGCTCCACTGGCTGATTCACGGTATGTTCCAGAAGGCAATGCTCCCCCCATTCCTAAATTGTGCAGGTCTCCTCCACCATGAAGCCTTCCTTGGTTTCCAGACTGTAAGCTCCATGGGGACAAGGATGCTGCCCTGCTGCTCGGTGCTCTCTTGGCAAATGTAGATGCCCAGTGGTGGGACGTCAGTGAATGAATGGATTCTCTTCCCTAACTATGCTTTGCTCCTCCATGTTCCCTTCATCGGGGCTGTACCTCATCCTCTCCCTCCAGGGTGAATCTTCACACTGCTTCATGGGCTCACTCATCCAGCCTGGCTCTCACTTCCCACCCTGGACCCATGCCCTTGTAGCCCTCGCCTCTCCGGGCTTCCTCGCTCATCGGACCATGGGACGCTCCCTCACTGGCTCCCACACTACCCTCTGGAGCAGGGGTGGGTAAATCACGGCCGAGGGACAAATCTGGCCCACAGCTTGTTGTGTGGCCTGAAGCTGAGGATGGATTTTTACATTTTGTCACAATTCTTTTTATCAGAAAAATATCTTGCCACGCGTCAAAACTAAATGAAATTCAAAATTGTGTGCAAACTAAAGTTTTATCAGAACACAGCTAACACTTTTACGTGTTTTCCACAGCTGCTCTCACGTTACAACGGCAGAGTTGAGGATTTGCAACTGAGACCATCTGGCTGCAAAGCCTAAAATTCTTCTGATCCAGCACCATACAGAAGTTAACTGATCTCTGGAGAGAGGGTGACCTCTAACCTCTTTGCAGGGCACAGAAGCATCTCCCCTCTCCTTCCTCCCGCTGTCCAGACTTCTTGACCCTGATGCTCCCGGGACACAGTTATTAGCGCTTTTCCA
>NW_025803472.1:0-1203 GCF_021613505.1 Equus quagga
TGGAAAAGCGCTAATAACTGTGTCCCGGGAGCATCAGGGTCAAGAAGTCTGGACAGCGGGAGGAAGGAGAGGGGAGATGCTTCTGTGCCCTGCAAAGAGGTTAGAGGTCACCCTCTCTCCAGAGATCAGTTAACTTCTGTATGGTGCTGGATCAGAAGAATTTTAGGCTTTGCAGCCAGATGGTCTCAGTTGCAAATCCTCAACTCTGCCGTTGTAACGTGAGAGCAGCTGTGGAAAACACGTAAAAGTGTTAGCTGTGTTCTGATAAAACTTTAGTTTGCACACAATTTTGAATTTCATTTAGTTTTGACGCGTGGCAAGATATTTTTCTGATAAAAAGAATTGTGACAAAATGTAAAAATCCATCCTCAGCTTCAGGCCACACAACAAGCTGTGGGCCAGATTTGTCCCTCGGCCGTGATTTACCCACCCCTGCTCCAGAGGGTAGTGTGGGAGCCAGTGAGGGAGCGTCCCATGGTCCGATGAGCGAGGAAGCCCGGAGAGGCGAGGGCTACAAGGGCATGGGTCCAGGGTGGGAAGTGAGAGCCAGGCTGGATGAGTGAGCCCATGAAGCAGTGTGAAGATTCACCCTGGAGGGAGAGGATGAGGTACAGCCCCGATGAAGGGAACATGGAGGAGCAAAGCATAGTTAGGGAAGAGAATCCATTCATTCACTGACGTCCCACCACTGGGCATCTACATTTGCCAAGAGAGCACCGAGCAGCAGGGCAGCATCCTTGTCCCCATGGAGCTTACAGTCTGGAAACCAAGGAAGGCTTCATGGTGGAGGAGACCTGCACAATTTAGGAATGGGGGGAGCATTGCCTTCTGGAACATACCGTGAATCAGCCAGTGGAGCCTGGAAGTCTGCTGGGACTCCTGGCCGGGTAACAGAGTCGAGCTGGGGTGAATGCCCCTCTGCGGGGAGGGGCTCATTACAGCTCCCGGACAGAAGGGGTCAGGGGGTCCACACTGTGCGATTCCACGGACCTCCCGTGCCACCTGTCTAGAGTCACTCTCCTCGGCCCCCATCCGCACAGTGACCCTGCAGAGGCGGCAGCTGCAGCTTACTCACTGCTGGGCCCCAGGGTGCCGCACATGTTCTGACGGGGAACAATCCCAATAATAGTGACAGTGGCCTTGCGAGCAGCTCTGTTGTCCTGCGAGCTGTACCGCGTGCAGACACACCAGCGTCGCTGTGTG
>NW_025803473.1:0-1457 GCF_021613505.1 Equus quagga
TTCCATTCTCTCCTATCCTGTAGGGTTTCTGCTGAGAAATCTGTTGACAGCCTGATGGGGTTCCCTTGTAGGTTATTTTCCTCTGTCTTTCAGCCCTTAGTATATTTTCTCTGTTGTTGACTTTTGCCAGTTTTACTATTATATACCTTGGAGAGGGTCTTTTGCATTGATGTAATTGGAAGTTCTATTAGCTTCACCTATTTGTAAATCCAATCCCTTCTCCAGATTTGAGAAATTCTCAGTTATCATTTCTTTGAACAAACTCTCTGCTCTTTTCTCCCTCCCTTCTCCCTCTGGAATACCTATAATCCTCATGTTGCTTTTCCTAATTGAGTCAGATATTTCTTGAAGAATTTCTTCACTTGAAAAAAATCTTAGTTTTGTCTCCTCCTACCAGTGTAGCATTTCTATATTTTTATCCTCCAAATCACTAATTCTTTCCTTCATAACATCAGCTCTATTTCTTAAGGATTTTAGATTATTTTTTATTTCATTAAATGTGTTTTTCACATCCAGAATTTCTTTGACTTTTTTTATAGTTACAATCTATTTGGTGAAATATTCCTTCTACGGATAACTTTGTTTTTGCAGGCCCAGGCCCGTGGCCTAGTGGTTAAGTTTGTGCACTCTGCTTCAGCGACCCAGGATTTCACCAGTTCAGATCCTGGGTGTGGACATGGCACTGCTCATCAGGCCATGCTGAGGTGGCATCCCACATGCCACAACTAGAAGTACTCACAAGTAAATAAAATATACAAATATATACTGGGGGGATTTGGGGGGAAAAAGCAGAAAAAACATGACTGGCAACGTTGTTACCTCAGATGCCAATATTAAAAAATAAAAATTTTGTTTCTGAGCTCATTGAACTGTCTTTCTGTGTTCTCTTGTGACCTGAGTTTCTTTATGATGGCTATTTTGAATTTTCTGTCATTTCAATTATAAATTTCTGTGCCTTCAGGATTGGTTTCTGGTGAATTGTCATCTTCTCTCTCTTCTGAGCTGTAGTTTCTCATGGTGTTTGATGAACTAATCTTTGTTGGTGCATTTGTGGTAGCTCAGGTCACAGATTCCACCTGTTACTGCTTAGGGGAAGCAGGAGCTGTATTTCTGTCCCCACCCTACCTGCAGGAAGTTGTGCGGGTACTATGGATGCCTGCACTGGCCTGGAGAGTATCAGGTGCGTGTGTAGACTGTGCTCGGTGGGTGTGGCTTCCTAGTGGGGAGTGAGCCAGGGCCACTCCTTGGGGCTGCAGGGGCATGGTGAGCTCCCCCACCTCCAGGAAAGTGATCACGAGTGGGCTAAGGGCTGCCACTGCCTCTTCCCACAGTTGTCCTGGGGCTCATTCCCTCTTTAAGGGCTCAGTGGTAATATAGGTGCTTGCATGGGCCAGGAGTGCACATGCTCCCATGTAGGTCTGCCACTGTCTTTGCTCGTTCTCCTGTTGGGCCTCTGT
>NW_025803474.1:0-1457 GCF_021613505.1 Equus quagga
ACAGAGGCCCAACAGGAGAACGAGCAAAGACAGTGGCAGACCTACATGGGAGCATGTGCACTCCTGGCCCATGCAAGCACCTATATTACCACTGAGCCCTTAAAGAGGGAATGAGCCCCAGGACAACTGTGGGAAGAGGCAGTGGCAGCCCTTAGCCCACTCGTGATCACTTTCCTGGAGGTGGGGGAGCTCACCATGCCCCTGCAGCCCCAAGGAGTGGCCCTGGCTCACTCCCCACTAGGAAGCCACACCCACCGAGCACAGTCTACACACGCACCTGATACTCTCCAGGCCAGTGCAGGCATCCATAGTACCCGCACAACTTCCTGCAGGTAGGGTGGGGACAGAAATACAGCTCCTGCTTCCCCTAAGCAGTAACAGGTGGAATCTGTGACCTGAGCTACCACAAATGCACCAACAAAGATTAGTTCATCAAACACCATGAGAAACTACAGCTCAGAAGAGAGAGAAGATGACAATTCACCAGAAACCAATCCTGAAGGCACAGAAATTTATAATTGAAATGACAGAAAATTCAAAATAGCCATCATAAAGAAACTCAGGTCACAAGAGAACACAGAAAGACAGTTCAATGAGCTCAGAAACAAAATTTTTATTTTTTAATATTGGCATCTGAGGTAACAACGTTGCCAGTCATGTTTTTTCTGCTTTTTCCCCCCAAATCCCCCCAGTATATATTTGTATATTTTATTTACTTGTGAGTACTTCTAGTTGTGGCATGTGGGATGCCACCTCAGCATGGCCTGATGAGCAGTGCCATGTCCACACCCAGGATCTGAACTGGTGAAATCCTGGGTCGCTGAAGCAGAGTGCACAAACTTAACCACTAGGCCACGGGCCTGGGCCTGCAAAAACAAAGTTATCCGTAGAAGGAATATTTCACCAAATAGATTGTAACTATAAAAAAAGTCAAAGAAATTCTGGATGTGAAAAACACATTTAATGAAATAAAAAATAATCTAAAATCCTTAAGAAATAGAGCTGATGTTATGAAGGAAAGAATTAGTGATTTGGAGGATAAAAATATAGAAATGCTACACTGGTAGGAGGAGACAAAACTAAGATTTTTTTCAAGTGAAGAAATTCTTCAAGAAATATCTGACTCAATTAGGAAAAGCAACATGAGGATTATAGGTATTCCAGAGGGAGAAGGGAGGGAGAAAAGAGCAGAGAGTTTGTTCAAAGAAATGATAACTGAGAATTTCTCAAATCTGGAGAAGGGATTGGATTTACAAATAGGTGAAGCTAATAGAACTTCCAATTACATCAATGCAAAAGACCCTCTCCAAGGTATATAATAGTAAAACTGGCAAAAGTCAACAACAGAGAAAATATACTAAGGGCTGAAAGACAGAGGAAAATAACCTACAAGGGAACCCCATCAGGCTGTCAACAGATTTCTCAGCAGAAACCCTACAGGATAGGAGAGAATGGAA
>NW_025803475.1:0-2104 GCF_021613505.1 Equus quagga
CCCATGAGTAAGCTCCACCCACAAAGCACAGAGGCCCAACAGGAGAATGAGCAGACACAGTGGCAGACCTTCATGGGAGCAGGTGCACTCCTGGCCCATGCAGGCACCTATATTACCACTGAGCCCTTAAAGAGGGAATGCACCCCAGGGCAACTGTGGGAAGAGGCAGCGGCAGCCCTTAGTCCACTCATGATCACTTTCCTGGAGGTGGGGGAGCTCACCATGCCCCTGCAGCCCCAAGGAGTGGCCCTGGCTCACTCCCCACTAGGAAGCCACACTCACCAAGCACAGTCTACACACACACCCTGATACTCTCCAGGCCAGTGCAGGCATCCATAGTACCCGCACAACTTCCTGCAGGTAGGGTGGAAACAGAAACACAGCTCCTTCTCCCCCTCAGCAGTAACAGGTGGAATTTGTGACCTGAGCTACCACAAATGCACCAACAAAGATTAGTTCATCAAACACTATGAGAAACTACAGCTCAGAAGAGAGGGAAAATGACAATTCACCAGAAACCAATCCTGAAGTCACCAAAATTTACAATTGAAATGACAGAAAATTCAAAATAGCCATCATAAAGAAACCCAAGTTGCAAGAGAACAAAGAAAGACAGTTCAATGAGCTCAGAAAGAAAATTTTTATTTTTTAATATTGGCACCTGGGCTGACAACATTGCCAGTCATCTTTTTTTCTGCTTTTCCTCCCAAAATCCCCCCAGTATATATTTGTATATTTTATTTACTTGTGAGTACTTCTAGTTGTGGCATGTGGGATGCCACCTCAGCATGGCCTGATGAGCAGTGCCATGTCCAAGCCTAGGATCTGAACTGGTGAAATCCTGGGTCGCTGAAGCAGAGTGCATGAACTTAACCACTAGGCCACAGGGCTGGGCCTGCAGAAACAAAGTTATGGGTAGAAGGAATACTTCACCAAATAGATTGAAACTATTTAAAAATCCAACAAATTCTGGATGTGAAAAACACAATTAATGAAATTAAAAATAATCTAAAATCCTTAAGAAATAGAGCTGATGTTATGGAGGAAAGAATTAATGATTTGGGGGATAAAAATATAGAAATGTTACAGGTGTAGGTGGAGACAAAACTAAGATTTTTTTTAAATGAATAAATTCTTCAAGAAATATCTGACTAAATTAGGAAAAGCAACATGAGGATTATAGGTATTCCAGAGGGAGAAGGGAAGGAGTAAAGAGCAGAGAGTTTGTTCAAAGAAATAATAACTGAGAACTTCCCAAACCTTGGGAAGGGATTGGATTTACAAATAGATGAAGCTAATAGAACTCCCAATTACATCAATGCAAAAGACCTTCTCCAAGGTATATAATAGTAAAACTGGCAAAAGTCAACAACAGAGAAAATATACTAAGGGCTGAAAGACAGAGGAAAATAACCTACAAGGGAACCCCCATCAGGCTGTCGGCAGATTTCTCAGCAGAAACCTTACAGGATAGGAGAGAATGGAATGATATATTCAAAGTACTGAAAGCAAAAGATTTCAGCCAAGAATACTCTATCCGGCAAAACTTTCCTTCAGATACAATAGAGAAATAAAAGCTTTCCCAGACAAACAAACAAACAAAAAAAAAACTGAGGGAGTTCATTGTCACTAGACCCCCCCCCATAAGAAATGATTAAAGATGCCCTCACACCAGAAACAAAAAGGCAAAAGTCTACAAAGCTTTGAGCAAGGATATAAATAGACAGACAAAATCAGAAAACTGAAGCTCTCTATCAGAACGGGGGGAAAAATATTCAATTATATCTTAAAAGATAATGGGAAAGAAAGTATCAGAAGTAACTACAAAAACTTCAACTTAGTCACAAACTCACAACATTAAAAACAGAATAATTTGTAACAACAATAACTTAGAAGGGAAAGAGCAAAGGGGTGGAATCTGCTTAGGTTAATGGATATAAGAGACTATGAGAAAATGGACTATTTCTTCTATGAGATCTTTTATACAAACCTCAAAGTAACCACTAAACAAAAAATCAGAGCAGAGCCATAATTCACAAAAAGAGAGAAAATCTCCGCAGAAAACTTCCAAAATGAAATGGCACTCAGAAATACAAAAGAAGAG
>NW_025803476.1:0-1981 GCF_021613505.1 Equus quagga
TAATTTAATCCACACAAATAAAAAGTATTATGAGGAAATACTGTGAATAATTGTATGAAAAAATTACATAGATTATGGGCCAATTTCTAGAAGGACACAATTGTCAAAAGTAACTTAAAGAGAGTGATGTCAGCAACATGGCAGAGTGAGCTGTTCCCTTTGTCTCTCCCCCTCTGAACTACAAACTGACAGGCATGCATTGACCAATGAAGGAACCCCACACAGCACAACAGGGTGCCTGAGAGACACACAGCTATACATCTGAGGGGGTATTGACTGGCCTCCAAGAAGTGGTAAAGACAGGTGAGCACTCCTTGCCCTCCTCCAGCAGCCCTGTGCTTTCCAGCCTGGCACAAGCATCTCAAAAGTGGGAATGCACCACAGGGCAACTGTACGGAGAGGCAGTGGCAGCCCTTGGCCCACTCATGAACACTTTCCTGGTGCTGGGGCAACCCACCCTGCCCCTGTAGCCCCAGGGAGTGGCCCTGACCTGGATCCCATGAGTAAGCTCCACCCACAAAGCACAGAGGCCCAACAGGAGAAAGAGCAGAGACAGTGGCAGACTTATATGAGAGCATGTGCACTCCTGGCCCATGCAAGCACCTATATTACCACTGAGCCCTGAAAGAGGGAATGCGCCCCAGGGCAACTGTGGGAAGAGGAAGTGGCAGCACTTAGCCCACTCGTGATCACTTTCCTGGTGGTGGGGGAGCTCACCATGCCCCGGCAGCCCCAAGGAGTGGCCCTGGCTCACTCCCCACTAGGAAGCCACACCCACCAAGCCCAGTCTTCACACACACCCTGATACTCTCCAGGCCAGTGCAAGCGTCCATAGTACCCACACAACTTCCTGCAGGTAGGGTGGAAACAGAAATACAGCTCCTGCTTCCCCTAAGCAGTAACAGGTGGAATCTGTGACCCGAGCTACCACAAATGCACCAACAAAGATTAGTTCATCAAACACCATGAGAAACTACAGCTCAGAAGAGAGGGAAAATGACAATTCACCAGAAACCCATCCTGAAGGCACAGAAATTTACAATTGACAGAAAATTGAAAATAGCCATCATAAAGAAACTCAAGTTACAAGAGAACACAGAAAGACAGTTCAATGAGCTCAGAAACAAAATTTTTATTTTTTAATATTGGCACCTGAGCTAACAACGTTGCCAGTCATGTTTTTCTCTGCTTTTCCTCCCCAAAGCCCCCCAGTATATAGTTGTATATTTTATTTACTTGTGAGTACTTCTAGTTGTGGCATGTGGGATGCCACCTCTACATGGCATGATGAGCAGTGCCATGTCCATGCCTAGGATCTGAACTGGTGAAATCCTGGGTCACTGAAGCAGAGTGCACGAACTTAACCTCTAGGCCATGGGGCTGGGCCTGCAAAAACAAAGTTATGGGTAGAAGGAATACTTCACCAAAGAGATTGAAACTATAAAAAAATCAAACAAATTCTGGATGTGAAAAACACCATTAATGAAATAAAAAATAATCTAAAATCCTTAAGAAATAGAGCTGATGTTATGGAGGAACGAATTAGTGATTTGGAGCATAAAAATATAGAAATGCTACAGGTGTAGGTGGAGACAAAACTAAGATTTTTTTTAAATGAAGAAATTCTTCAAGAAATATCTGACTCAATTATGAAAAGCAACATGAGGATTATAGGTATTCCAGAGGGAGAAGGGAGGGAGAAAAGAGCAGAGAGTTTGTTCAAAGAAATAATAACTGAGAACTTCCCAAACCTGGGGAAGGGATTGGATTTACAAATAGATGAAGCTAATAGAACTCCCAATTACATCAATGCAAAAGACCTTCTCCAAGGTATATAATAGTAAAACTGGCAAAAGTCAACAACAGAGAAAAAAATACTAAGGGCTGAAAGACAGAGGAAAATAACCTACAAGAGAACCCCATCAGGCTGTCAGCAGATTTCTCAGCAGAAACCCTACAGGATAGGAGAGAATGGAATGAT
>NW_025803477.1:0-1745 GCF_021613505.1 Equus quagga
CCCTCTTCAAGCCTGGTTTCTGATCCTACCTCCACAGGATTGCCTGAGGGTGTGCATCCCAAGAAGTGCTTTTTGAAAGAAAACAGTAATTTAATCTCCCTGAGCTTCAGGTTACTCATCTGTAGTTACAATAACAACAGCAACAACAATAATAGTAATTCATACATGAATTCATATAGGACATATCTGTTATCTGGAGGAAGATATGATAAGTTCTGTGAAAAATCATGGAAAACATTTCTCAAGGAAGTAAAAAGAACCGTATAGATATTCATAAAAACTGCGGTATGCAGCAAGCAACAAAGCAGAATCAGTTTACTGATAAATGTAGTTCTGTATCATATACGCTTTGTCATGAAAGTGAATATTGCCGGCTCCATTGTAGTGAATACTATTTACCAAAACCAGCCCGAGAAGAAGGTGATTTTGAATGAATTCCTAGCCAGTACGTGCAGACAGAGTAGATCAGTAAAAGTGGCCTAAAAGGCATCAAAATGCTATCAATGTGAATGTATAGCTGGCCACAACATAAGCAGACAGATATTTCAGTGAAAACTGGTACAAAGCAGAGAGCAACATCCTAAGTGTAAAGGAATTCCGTTGTTGTGCTCGTTCTTATTTCTCTGACCATGAGCCGCAAGGAACAGCTAGTAAGCCTACTAGAAATCCATACTTCAATTAGTATATCCACATAGAAGCAGAAGAGAGTACTTAAAAGGTATCAGGAAGGTTTTTCTATTTATCCTAAAACCTCAATTATTATCACCTTCAAGATCCAGGAAGGGGTCATCCCCAAAGACTAAAAACACCGTCATCGCTAGAATCCAACTTTTAAAAATTTAAATGTAGGAAAACCGGAAGGATGCCACAAAATTGTCTGAGATAAATGTGGAGTCAGAGATGGGGCACTTGAGTTTTGCTTTTTCTTCTCGGGCAGCTTAGATCTAGAAAGAGATGGTGGCCGTTTCTCAGTGCGCGCTCTGTGTCAGGAAGAAAATGTTTATAAAGATGAAAAGCAGCCTTGACTTGGAACCTACGTATCACACACAGGAATTAATCCTTCTGATTCAAGTTAGAGGATATTATTTGTTAGAAACTTACGTTTTATTTTTAATGGGCAAAACATCTACATAGTTAAAAAATGAGAATGAAGGGGCTGGCCCCGTGGCCGAGTGGTCAAGTTCGCGCACTCCGCTGCAGGCGGCCCAGTGTTTCGTTGGTTGGAATCCTGGGCGCGGACATCACACTGCTCATGAAAGCACGCTGAGGCAGCATCCCACATGCCACAACTAGAAGGACCCACAATGAAGAATATACAACTATGTACTGGGGGGCTTTGGGGAGAAAAAGGAAAAAAATAAAATCTTAAAAAAAAAAAATGAGAATGAAATAAAACACTAGAAATTCTGTTGCCTCCAGCCGTCTGGATAAGCACTTTATCAATTTCTGGATTATAGGAAGTGTCATTTCTAAAAGATCTCTGAAATGTTTATATTCAAACTCTCAGGTGCCGTCCGTGTTCAGAGAGGCAAGAGAAAAAAGCAAACAAGCGAGTCTGAGTCTGAGAAGCTGCTTTGCCTGGCGATGCCCTGTTCTGCCTCACTGGCCTTCCTCGGCTATGAATGTGAGCGTTTGCTGAAGTCAACTGTGCTTCGCCCTGCTCTGAGCACATTTCACTCTGTGCTCTTCCTGCTGCACTTGAAAATCTTTGGTTCCTTCAGCATTTCATGCCAAACCACCTCTTT
>NW_025803478.1:0-10811 GCF_021613505.1 Equus quagga
GTGAGTGAAGGAATTTATAGAGTATGGTCTGGGGAGGCCTTTGCATGTTGGATGATGACCATAACAGGACTAGAGTGTGCCCATTGAATTTATTAAAAGTGAAATCAATAATCAAAGTACCAGAAAAACAGAGAAAAATTGCCACAAAAATGAAGTGAGAAAGGGGTTTATCTCATCTACTATCCAGCCATATAAAAACCAATTGGTCAAGTATATAGAGAATAGGCACAGGAAAAACAAGTCTTCTACTGCTTGATGTTAAAAATACTAAAATTTATGATACTTTGTATATTTCCTTTTGTGAATAATTAGTTTGTCTTTCATCAATTTTCACTTGGAGTATTCAATCTGTAAGGTGTTTTACACCATAAATTTATCACTACTTTTTCCTTTTGGATAAATTTATTTATTTTTTGTTTTATTATTTTTGCTTAGCCTGAAGGGAGTAATTGAGGTTGGAAAGCTGCCAGAATCAAGGATGCTTTTTCTCCTTCACAGTCCATCAGGGACCATGTGAGCTTATTAGATCTTTTCCCCTCCTTGTGTCCAATTCCTTCCTCTATCCCTTTATGTTTATTGAACAGATTGTTTATGTTTCTTTAAATACAGGGCATAAAATGGACATTCCTTTATGGGGCCCAAAGTTTACTTGCCCATGGGACGCTTATGATAGTAAGATACTTGATCAGGACACCTTGAGTTGTGTCCTCTCATCACTTAATCAGTGAGGGAGGGAGGGAGAAAGACATAGAAATAACACAGATGAGGAGGCCTAGGTCTTCTGTGATGTCTGTGTGTATGTATGTGTGTGTGTGTGTGTGAAAGCCATGTGAGCTGAGAGAAGTCCTTAGAACAGGGGTACCAGGACTCATATTCCAAGGTGACTCATAACACAGGGGTCATAACTCAGTCAAGAGAAGGGACCAAGGAGAGGAACCTTTTCAAGTCACAGGATGCCTTTGGGACGAGATTAACAAAGTGCAAGGTTTGCATGTGTGGATAGGGGACTCATGTCTAGAAGATTCAGCAGCAGATGGCCACCTTGTTCCTCATCATCCTGCGACTCCATCTCATCACTCTCCACCCTGCTCATTCCTCTACACACACCAGCTAGTTTTCAACCTTGATTCTCTAAAACAAACATTTTCCTCAGGACCTTTGCACTGACTCTTCCTTCTGCCAGGCACATGGTGATGTACTTCACAGCTGTGCTGCTGGTTGGTGGTCCTTTTGCTAGCATCCTTTCCTCATACTCTAAGATAGTTTTCTTCAAATATGGAATCTCATCAGCTCAGGGTAGGTATACAGCATTTTTCACCTGTGCATCTCACCTCTTAGTTGTCTCCTTATTTTCTTGTACAAGAGTAGGAGTGTCCCTCAGCTCTGCTGCTACCCACAGCTCACACCCAATTGCACTGTCCTCATTGATGTACACTGTGGCCACACACATACTGAGCCCCTTCATCTGCAATTGGAAGAATAAAGACATAAAGAGGGCTCTGAAGTCATTCTTAGGGATGGCAGCTATAAAGAAAAGTAATTGTCCTTTGCCTGAAGAAGTATCCTTGATTTCACAGCTAAAAGCTTCCAAGCCAGAAATTGCTTGTCTTTGATCAGATGGTAGAAGTAAAACTTACTTCCTCTATTTTTTCCATAAAAGTCTATTTCTTTGCCTTCAACTTCTTTATACAAGTTAAGCAACTCACTTGTTAAGCTTTTAGTCAGTTTTTTTTATATAGACAGTTTAGCCATTTGTACTTTTTTCCTACTTAACAAAGGTTTTTAGCTTTGTATAGAAATATTTGGAAATGGACTGACATCAGCAAAATGGTGGGGTGAGCTCACCCTGGATTCTCTCCCCTCCAAAGTACAACCAAAGAACCAGAACAACTGAATTTCAACCAATAACTCTAATACAGAGACAGTCAGAAACCTACAGCAGCATGGCGATGAAGGACAGAGAGGCTGCTGCCAGCATCGGAGGAGCTGGAACAGAGTAAGAGAGAACTTTGTTCCCTTCCCTAGAGAATGGGATCACTGCCGTGGGTGAGGGAAGGAGCAGGGGAGGGGCCACACGTCCAGGGATCATCCAGGACTCCCACTGCTGGTGCAGTGGAAACCTGCTGATGGGGGAAATCTTCCGCATGCAGGGGCCCCATGAAGTCAGTGCCCCGGGAGACCAGAGACTGAGAGCTGATCGAAATACAGATCAGTGCACAAGAGAAAGTGCCCGTCATCCCCCAACCCGTGCTGCACACCTGCCATCGTGGCTGAAGGCAGAAGCCTCAGAACACGCAGCTCTCGACCCACATCTAGTGGCAACAGGCTGTAACTGCAATCGAATACTACCATCATTTGCAAAAACCACTCCTCTAACATTCAGCAATTTATAAAAGCTCCAGACCAGAAGGAAAACAATAACAACACAGAATTAAGTCCTGAGGACTTGGAAATAGGTAAACTAAGTGAAAATGAGTTCAGAGTAGCTATCGTCAAAAAACTCAATGAGGTAAAGGGAAATATAGAGAAACAAGTCAACGAGTTCTGGAGTTACTTCACAAAAGAAATTGAAACTATAAAAAAGAATCAATCAAAAATACTAGAGATGAAAAATACAACGTATCATATAAAACAGAATACGGACTACCTGAATGCCTGCAAATCAGAGTAATTGAAGATAGGCTGAATGGCTCCAGACAGAGAAAGGAAGAGAACTAAGGATTAAAAAGAATGAGGAAAATATCAGAGAAATAGTGGATTCAATGAGGGGAACCAATTTAAGAATCATCAGAATTCCTGAGGTCGTGGAAAAGGAAAACGGAGCAGAAAGTGTGCTTAACGAAATTATAGAATAGAACTTCCCAAATCTAGGGATTGAGGGAGAAATGTGTGTGGAGGAAGCTTTCAGACCTCCTAGATTTGTCAATGTAAAGAGACCTACTGCAAGGCATATGGTAGTAAAAATGGCAAAAATGAATGACAAAAGAAAGAATACTAAGGGCAGCAAGACAGAAGAAAATAACTTACGAAGGAACTCCTATCAGACTTTCAGCAGATTTCTCTACAGCAACCTTACAAGCTAGGAGAGAATGGAGTGGCATATTCAAAACTTTAAAAGATAAAAATCTTCAGCCAAGAATACTCTATACAGCAAAAATATCCTTCATATATGAGGGGGAAATTACATCTTTTTCAGACAAACAAAAGTTAAGGGAATTTGTAACCAAAACTGCACTACAAGAAATCCTCAAAAAGGCTCTCAGACCTGAGAAAAGAATAAAAGGGAGAAAGGGGTCACAAACCACAGAGTAGGGAGACAAATAGATAGAACCAGAATAGGATAGCCAATATTCAACTATAGCATTAGGATAACGGTAGGAAAACCACCAAAGCAAAGATGATCTTATCACTCTAACTACAAACTCATAACACGAGTTGGAATAAGAGATGGAAATAATAATTTAGGAGGGGAAGAGGAAAGGTAGTAAATCAGTCTAGGCCAAGTAAGTAAGACACCACCAGAGAATGGACTATATTATACACGAGATTCTAAATACAAACTTCAGGGTAGCCACTAAACTAAAAACAGAACAGAGACACAAAAGATAAATGGGGGAAAATCTAAGAAACCCAGCATAAGAAATTGCATAAGTCAATGGGTAGGCTAAAACACACAGGATGAGAAATAAAGATAACAGAGGAAAACCAGATAGCGAGCGACAGAGGGGCAGCTTTAAGCCCTCATGCATCAATAATCACCTTCAATGTAAACGAATTGAACTCTCCAATAAAAAGACACAGAGTGGCAAAATGGATTGAAGAACAAGAGCCAACAATTTGTTGCCTCCAGGAAACACACCTCAGCCCCAAGGACAAACACAGGCTCAGAGTGAAGGGGTGGAAGCCAATACTTCAAGTTAATATCAAGCAAAAGAAAGCAGGTGTCACAATACTTATATCAGACAAAACGGATTTCAAAATAAGGCAGGTAAAGAGAGACACAGAGGGACAATATATAATGATCAAAGGGACACTTCATCAAGAAGAAATAACGCTTATAAATATCTATGCACCCAAGACAGGAGCACCAAAGTTCATAAAGCAACTATTAACAGACCTAAAGAAAGATGTTAAAAACAGCTCAATAGTATGAGGGTACCTCAACACCCCACTCACATCAATGGACATATCATCAAGACAGAAAATCAACAAGGAAAGAGTGGAGCTAAACGAAAAACTAAAACAATTGGACTTAATAGACATATATAGAACAATTCATCCAAAAGCAGCAGAATGCACATTCTTCTCAAGTGCGCATGGAACATTCTCAAGGATAGACCATATGGTAGGAAACAAGGCAAGCCTCTAGAAATTTAAAAAAATGAAATAATAACAAGCATCTTCTCTGATCATAATGCTATATGGCTAGAAATTAATTACAAGAAAAAAGCTGAGAAAGGCACAAGGATGTGGAGACTAAACAATACGCTACTGCACAAGCAATGGCTCATTGAAGAAATTAAAGAAGAAATCAAAAAATACCTGGAGACAAATGAAAATGATAACATGCCATACCAACTCATATGGGATACAGCAAAAGCTGTATTAAGAGGAAAATTCATCGCAATACAGACATAACAAACAAGAAAAATCCCAAATAAGCAATCTTAAACTACATCTAAGTGAATTAGAGAAAGAAGAACAAACAAAGCCCAAAGTCAGTAGAAGGAGAGAGATAATAAAAATCAGAGCAGAAATAAAAGCTATTGAAAAGAAAAAAGCAGTAGAAAGGATCAATGAAATAGGGAGCTGGTTCTTTGAGAAGATAAATAAAATTGACAAACCTCTAGTCAGACTTACAAAGAAAAAAATGGAGAAAGCTCAAATAAACAAAATCAGAAATGAAAGAGGAATGGTCTACTTTCATTCTTTTGCATGTGGTTGTCCAGTTTTCCCAACACCATTTATTGAAGAGACTCTCATTTCTCCAGCATATGCTCTTGGCTCTCTTGTCAAATTTTAGCTATCCATAAATGTGTGGGTTTATTTCTGGGCTCTCAATTTTGTTCCATTGATCTGTGTGTCTGTTTTTGTGCCAGTACAATGCTGTTTTGGCTTTGTAGTATAATTTGAAATCTGGGAGTGTGTTACCTCCAGCTTTGTTCTTTTTTCTCAGAAATCCTTTGGCTAGTTGGGGTCTTTTGTTGTTCCATATAAATTTTAGGATTCCTTGTTCTATTTCTGTAAAAAATGTTGCTGCAACTTTGATAGGGATCATGTTGAATCTATAGATTGCTTTAGGAAGTATGGACATTTTAACGATGTTAATTCATATTTATACACGATGGGCTACTACTCAGCCATAAGAAATGACAAAATCTGGCCATTTGTGAAAACATGGATGGATCTTGAGGGTATTATGCTGAGTGAAATACGTCAGAGGGAGAAAGTCAAATACCATATGATCTCACTCATAAGTAGAAGTTAGAAATGACTAAAAAAAAAGACACAGCATTGGAGATTGAACTGGGGGTTACCATTGGGGAAGGGGGAGAGGGAAAAATGGGTGATTAGGCTCACATATGAGGGGATGCACTATAATTAGTGTTTGAGTGATGAACATGATGTAAGGTACACAGGATTTGAAATATGATGTACATCTGAAAAAAATTTTAAAAACAGATTAAAAAATAGAATAAAATAAAAAGAAATGAAAGAGGAGAAATAACAACAGACTCCGCAGAAGTACAATGGACTATAAGAGAGTACTACTAAAAACTCTATGCCAACAAAATTGATAACCTAGAGGAAATGGATAAATTCTTAGACTCCTACAATTTCCCAAAGCTCACTCAAGAAGAAGCCAACAATTTGAACAGACCAATCACAAGGAAAGAGTTTGAAACAGCAATCAAAAGCATCCCAAAGAATTAAACCCCAGGACCACATGGCTTTCCTGGGGAATTCTACCAAGCTTTCAGAGAGGATTTAATAACTATTCTTTTCAAGCTATTCCAAAAATTTAGGGAAGATAGAACACTTCCTAACACATTCTACGTGGCCAACATCATGCTGATACCAAAGCCTGACAAGAACACCACGAAAACAGAGAACCACAGGCCAGTAACGCTGATGAACATAGATGCAAAAATTCTAAACAAAATTTCGGCAACCAGAATTCATCAAAAGGATCATATATCATGATGAAGTGGGATTCATACCAGGGACACAGGCATGCTTCAACATCCGCAAAGCAATCAATGTGATGCATCACATCAACAAACTGAGGAATAAAAGACACGTGATCATCTCAATAGATGCAGAGAAAGCATTTGACAAGATTAACAGCCATTTATGATAAAAACTCTGAAGAACATGGGCACAGAAGTGAACTACCTCAACGTAACAAAGGCCATATATGACAAACCCACAGCCAACATCACACTCAATGGGCAAAGACTGAGCACCATCCCCCTGAGAACAGGAACGAGACAAGGATGCCCTCTATCACCACTCTTATTTAACATAGTACTTGAGTCCTGCCAGAGCAATCAGGCAAGAAAAAGGAATAAAAGGAATCCAAACAGGGATGGAAGAAGTGAAACTCTCGCTGTTTGCAGACCACATGATCTTATATATAGAAAACCCCAAAGAATCCATTGGAAAACTTTTAGAAGTAATCAACAACTACAGCAAAGTCACAGGGTATAAAATCAATTTGCATAAATCAGTAGCATTTCTATTTTCTAATAACAAACTAACAGAAAAAGAACTCAAGAACACAATACCATTCACAATCGCTACAAAAAAAAATAAAATACCTCAGGGTGAATTTAACTAAGGAAGTGAACGACCTATACAATGAAAATTATAAGGCTTTTCTAAAAGAATTGGATGACGACATAAAGAGATGGAAAGTCATTCCATGTATGTGGATTGGAAGAATAAACATAGTTAAAACATCCATTCTACATAAAACAATCTACAGATTCAATGCTATCCCAATCAGAATCTCAATGACATTCTTTACGCAATTAGAATAAAGTATCCTAAAATTCATATGGGGCAACAAAAGACCCAGAATTACTAAAGCAATCCTGAGAAAAAAGAACATAACAGGAGGCATCACCATCCCAGACTTCAAAACATACTACAAAGCTCTGGTAATGAAAAGAGCATGGTACTGGTACAAAAACAGGTGCACAGATCAATGGAACAGAATTGAAAGCCCAGAAATAAAACTACACATGTGTGGACAGCTTATCTTCAACAAAGGAGCTGCAGGCATACAATGGAGAAAAGAAAGTCTTTTCAACAAATGGTGCTGGGAAAACTGGAAAGCCATATGTAAAGAATGACAATTGACTATTCTTTCTCACCATTCACCAAAATAAACTCGAAATGGATATAAGACCTAAAGGTGAGACCTGAAACCATAAGGCTTCCAGAAGAAAATTTAGGCAGTACATTCTTTGACATCAGTATTAAAAGGATCTTTTCGGACATCATGTCTTCTCAGACAAGGGAAACAATAGAAAGAATAAACAAATGGGACTTCATCAGACTAAGGAGCTTCTTCAAGGCGAAGGAAAACAGGATCGAAACTAAAAAACAGCCAACTAACCGGGAAAAAATACTTTCAAATCATATATCCAACAAAGGGTTAATCTCCATACTATATAAAACTCACACAACTCAACAACAAAAAATCAAACAACCCGATCAAAAAATGGGCTGGAGACATGAACAGACATTTCTCCAAAGAAGATATACGGATGGCCAACAGCCACATGAAAAGATGTTCATCATCGCTGATCATCAGGGCAATGCAAATCAAAACTACACTAAGATATCACCTTACACCCATTAGAATGGCAAAAATATCTAAAACTAATAGTAAGAAATGTTGGAAAGGTTGTGGAGAAAAAGGAACACACTGCTGGTGGTAGTGAAAACTGGTGCAGCCACTATGGAAAAAAGTATGGAGATTCCTCAAAAAATTTAAAATAGAACTACCATGCGACCCAGCTATCCCACTACTGGGTATCTATCCAAAGAGCTTGAAGTCAGCAATTGCAAACGTCGTATGCACCCCAATGTTTATTGCAACATTATTTACAATAGCCAAGACATGGAAGCAACCTAAGTGCCCATCAACAGATGACTGGATAAAGAAGATGTGCTATATATATACAATGGAATACTACACCATGAAACAGAACAAAATCATCCCAAAATCATCCCGTTTGCAACAACATGGATGGACCTCAAGGGAATTATGTTAAGTGAAATAAGCCAGTTAGAGAAGGACAATCTCTGTATGGCTCTACTCATATGAGGAATTTAAAAATGTAGGCAATGTAGAGAACAGATTAGTGGCTACCAGGGGAAAGGTGGGGTGGGGGTGGGCACAAAGGGTGAAGGGGTACACCTACAACACGACTGACAAAAAATAATGTACAACTGAAATTTCACAAGATTGTAACCTATCATTAACTCAATAAAATTTTTTTAAAAAGTTATTAAAACTAAATAAAATTAAAGATTCAGTCCCTCAAAAACAAACAAACAAACAAATAAAAAGAAATATTTGGAAATTCCCATCTCTTTCATAGGAATTATCACTACCTTAACTGGTTATCCTGAAAATGTAGACTTTAGCATGTACTGTGTTTTACAGATAGTCATTGACTTTTATTCTCCTCATTAGGATCCTGTTGTCTTATACAGCTCTGTGTCCACTGCACCTTCCACGGGGACTGGCAAAATGAGTAACAAACACATCTCCAAGTGGAGTATACACAGAAACACAAATTTGAATAAATAGATTGTCTTAATTTGGTCTTTGAATCAGAGTAAAGCTTAAATACAAGGAAGTAAGATTTTAAATTATACTTTGTATTACTAAGTAAAATATTTCTTATTCTAGCTATAGATCTACACATTGAAGTCTGGAAGATGGAGGTCCTTGAACAAGCAGCTTTTTCACTGCGATGAAGGATTGGTTGGTGTGTTTAACTTTTTTCTATTATATTTTCCTGTTTATTTTGAAAACTTTCAGTGCTGGCTACAAGTAATACCCTTCCCATGTCTCTGAATAAAATAAAAATTTTGTCAAACCCACTAAATAAGCAGTAAATAACAATATCAATATGATCCATTATATAGTATACATATGTCCTCATGATCAAAGAATAGCTCACTAGAGACTGTGAATTCCTGTCCAGCCATGTGATTCAGAGTCAGAAGTTTTAAACAAACTTGCATGTCTATTCAACCTCTCCTGCTTACCTGGAAGGAAACCTCAATGGAGTCAAATTTTAATACATTTATCTAAAATAATCTTCAGTAGCAGAGTAATCAGGAATACTATCTTCAAATATCGGAACATAAGCCTATACTGAGAAGAAGCAGATTATTATAGTTGCCCTTAGTTCTGTTTACTCTTATTTTTGTATCAGTGAGCTATTGCTGCATAAGAAGCCATCCTCATAGCAAATAGTAATATAGTGCCTTTATTGTTGAATGAGATAGTATGTTAGGTAGTTGTTCTGATCTCTGCTGGCTCCTTTTGAGTCTACATTCAGCTGTGATTCTCTACAATGTGTTTCTAAAGCTCACCAATGATGTGTGCATCTGTATTGCATTTTATTCTTCAACCAATATATGATAGTTTGCTGCATTTATATACGTAGGTTAATCTTACAGTTTACGAAAAAATAGTTTATAAAATAAAAATTGACAAGGTAGTTTCATTGTTCTTATATTTGTATATGGCACTGTGCTTTCTTCCCAACTATAAGACACCCCTTCCAGGTGGGACTCAAGCTATCTGTATTCTAGATCTATTCCTGAGTCATGCACCATTAGAATTCTTTAACTCTACTTTATTGCAGTATGATTACATAAAATAAACTACAATTGTATATATATTTATAATATATAATATTTGTGTATATTACTTATATATTTATATACCTATATGTATTTATATTCAAATAATTTTGTGGATTTTTATAATTATGCAATATATATATTATTAATATATATGTTTATATATATGTACACATCTTCCTCAACTTGCAATGGGGTTATATCCTGATAACCCCATTTTAAGTTGAAAATATACTAAGTCAAAAATGCATTTAATACATCTAATCTACCAAACATCATAGCTTAGCCCAGCCTACTTAAATGTGCTCAGGACACTTACATTAGCCTATGGTTGGGCACAGTCATCTAACACAATGCCTATTTTACAATAAAATGTTGAGTGTCATATGTAATGTATTGAATACTGTACTGAAAGTGAAAAACAGAATGGCTGTGTAGGTACAGAATGGTGGTAATTGTTTTTAGTTGTGTACCCTCATGATCGCATGGCTGAGTGGGAGCTGCAGCTCACTGTCACTGCCCAGCACCATGCACAACTCTAGCTCAGGAAAAGATCAAAATTCAAAATTTGAAGTAAGGTTTCTAATGAATGCATATCACTTTCACATTATCATACAGCCAAAAAATCATGTCAAATCATAAGTTGGGAACTGTCCAAATACACATGCATGCACATGCACACACACATATGGACTCACTTGTAATCTCATCTTTTTGGTTGAAAGGAAACTTGAGAGAAAATAGGAAAGGACAGAAAGGAAAAATGAAGACTTGAATTAACATAAAATTGAAAGAATGTAGAAATTTTTGCACAAAGATTCAAAATACAGTGAATGACCCTAAATTTAATCATGGAATTAATTTTCCTATCTTAATGCCTCAAAATCCTCAGTCACAAATACATTTAAGTTTAGCAA
>NW_025803479.1:0-10838 GCF_021613505.1 Equus quagga
ACTTAAATGTATTTGTGACTGAGGATTTTGAGGCATTAAGTTAGGAAAATTAATTCCATGATTAATTTTAGGGTCATTCACTGTATTTTGAATCTTTGTGCAAAAATTTCTACCTTCTGTCAATTTTATGTTAATTCAAGTGTTCATTTTTCCGTTCTGTCCTTTCCTATTTTCTCTCAAGTTTCCTTTCAACCAAAAAGATGAGATTACAAGTGAGTCCATATGTGTGTGTGCATGTGCATGCATGTGTATTCGGACAGTCCCCAACTTACGGTTTGACATGATTTTTTGGCTGTATGATAATGTGAAAGCGATATGCATTCATTAGAAACCTTACTTCAAATTTTGAATTTTGATCTTTTCCTGAGCTAGAGTTGTGCATGGTGCTGGGTAGTGACAGTGAGCTGCAGCTCCCACTCAGCCATGTGATCATGAGGGTACACAACTAAAACAATTACAACCATTCTGTACCCACACAGCCATTCTGTTTTTCACTTTCAGTACAGTATTCAATACATTACATATGACACTCAACATTTTATTGTAAAATAGGCATTGTGTTAGAAGACTGTGCCCAACCATAGGCTAATGTAAGTGTTCTGAGCACATTTAAGTAGGCTGGGCTAAGCTATGATGTTTGGTAGATTAGGTGTATTAAATGCATTTTTGACTTATTATATTTTCAACTTAAAATGGGGTTATCAGGATATAACCCCATTGCAACTTGAGGAAGATGAGGACATATATATAAATATATATATTAATAATATATATAGTATAATTATAAAACCATAAAATTATTTGAATATAAATGCATATAAGTATATAAATATATAAGTAATATACACAAATATTATATATTATAAATATATATACAATTGTAGTTTATTTTATATAATCATACTGCAATAAAGTAGAGTGAAAGAATTCTAATGGTGCATGACTCAGGAATAGATCTAGAATACAGCTAGCTTGAGTCCCACCTGGGACGTATGTCTTACAGTTGGGAAGAAAGCACAGTGTCATATACAAATATAAGAACAATGAAACTACCTTGTCAATTTTTATTTTATAAACTATTTTTTCGTAAACTGTAAGATTAACCTACATATATAAATGCAGCAAACTATCATATATTGGTTGAAGAATAAAATGCAATACAGATGCATACATAATTGGTGAGCTTTAGAAACACATTGTAGAGAATCACAGCTGAATGTAGACTCAAAAGGAACCAGCAGAGATCAGAATAACTCCCTAACATACCATCTCATTCAACAATAAAGGCGCTATATTACTATTTGCTATGAGGATGCCTTCTTATGCAGCAATAGCTCACTGATACAAAAATAAGAGTAAACAGAACTAAGGGCAACTATAATAATCTGCTTCTTCTCAGTATAGGCTTATGTTCTGATATTTGAAGATAATATTCATGATTACTCTGCTACTGAAGATTATTTTAGATAAATGTATTAAAATTTGACTCCATTGAGGTTTCCTTCCAGGTAAGCAGGAGAGGTTGAATAGACATGCAAGTTTGTTTAAAACTTCTGACTCTGAATCACATGGCTGGACAGGAATTCACAGTCTCTAGTGAGTTATTTTTTGATCATGAGGACAAATGTATACTCTACAATGGGTCATATTGATGTTATTTACTGCTTATTTAGTGGTTTTGACAAAATTTTTATTTTATTCTGAGACATGGGAAGGGTATTACTTGTAGCCAGCACTGAAAGTTTTCAAAATAAACAGGAAAATGTAATAGAAAAAAGTTAAACACACCAACCAATCCTTCATCCCAGTGAAAAAGCTGCTTGTTCAAGGACCTCCATCTTCCACACTTCAATGTGTAGATCTATAGCTAGAATAAGAAATATTTTACTTAGTAATACAAAGTATAATTTAAAATCTTACTTCCTTGTATGTAAGCTTTACTTTGATTCAAAGACCAAATTAAGACAATCTATTTATTCAAATTTGTGTTTCTGTGTATACTCCACTTAGACATGTGTTTGGTACTCATTTTGCCAGTCCCCATGGTAGGTGCAGTGGACACAGAGCTGTATAAGACAACAGGATCCTAATGAGGAGAATAAAAGTCAATGACTATCTGTAAAACACACTATATGCTAAAGTCTACATTTTCAGGATAACCAGTTAAGTTAGTGATAATTCCTAAGAAAGAGATGGGAATTTCCAAATATTTCTTTTTATTTATTTGTTTGTTTGTTTGTTTTTGAGGGACTCAATTTTTAATTTTATTTAGTTTTAATAACTTTTTAAAAAATTTTTATTGAGTTAATGATAGGTTACAATCTTGTAAAATTTCAGTTGTACATTATTTTTTGTCAGTCATGTTGTAGGTGCACCCCTTCACCCTTTGTGCCCACCCTCACCCCACCTTTCCCCTGGTAGCCACCAATCTGTTCTCTTTGCCTACATTTTTAAATTCCTCATATGAGTAGAGGCATACAGAGATGGTCCTTCTCTAACTGGCTTATTTCACTTAACATAATTCCCTTGAGGTCCATCCATGTTGTTTCAAATGGGATGATTTTGTTCTGTTTCATGGCTGAGTAGTATTCCATTGTATATATATATATACCACATCTTCTTTATCTAGTCATCTGTTGATGGGCACTTAGGTTGCTGCCATGTCTTGGCTATTGTAAATAATGTTGCAATAAACATTGGGGTGCATACGACGTTTGCAATTGTTGACTTCAAGCTCTTTGGATAGATACCCAGTAGTGGGATAGCTGGGTCACATGGTAGTTCTATTTTAAAATTTTTGAGGAATCTCCATACTTTTTTCCATGGTGGTTGCACCAGTTTTCATTACCACCAGCAATGTATGAGAGTTCCTTTTCCTCCACAACCTTTCCAATATTTCTTATTATTAGTTTTAGATATTTTTATCATTCTAATGGGTGTAAGGTGATATCTTAGTGTAGTTTTGATTTGCATTTCCCCGATGATCAGCGATGATGAACATCTTTTCATGTGCCTGTTGGCCATCCATATATCTTCTTTGGAGAAATGTCTGTTCATGTCTCCAGCCCATTTTTTGATCGGGTTGTTTGATTTTTTGTTGTTGAGTTGTGTGAGTTTTATATAGTATGGAGATTAACCCTTTGTTGGATATATGATTTGAAAGTATTTTTTCCCGGTTACTGGGCTATTTTTTAGTTTCGATCCTGTTTTCCTTTGCCTTGAAGAAGCTCTTTAGTCTGATGAAGTCCCATTTGTTTATTCTTTCTATTGTTTCCCTTGTCTGAGAAGAGATGATGTCCGAAAAGATCCTTTTAATACTGATGTCAAAGAATGTACTGCCTACATTTTCTTCTAGAAGCCTTATGGTTTCAGGTCTCACCTTTAGGTCTTTGATCCATTTAGAGTTTGTTTTCCTGAATGGTGAGAAAGAATGGTCAATTTTCATTCTTTTACCTATGGCTTTCCAGTTTTCCCAGCACCATTTGTTGAAAAGACTTTCTTTTCTCCATTGTATGCCCTCAGCTCCTTTGTTGAAGATAAGCTGTCCACACATGTGTAGTTTTATTTCTGGGCTTTCAATTCCGTTCCATTGATCTGTGCACCTGTTTTTGTACCAGTACCATGCTATTTTGATTACTGTAGCTTTGTAGTATTTTGAAGTCTGGGACGGTGATGCCTCCCGTTATGTTCTTTTTTCTCAGGATTGCTTTAGCAATTCTGGGTCTTTTGTTGCCCCATATGAATTTTAGGATTCTTTGTTCTAATTGTGTAAAGAATGTCATTGGGATTCTGATTGGGATAGCGTTGAATCTGTAGATTGTTTTAGGTAGAATGGACATTTTAACTATGTTTATTCTTCCAATCCATGTACATGGAATGTCTTTCCATCTCTTTATGTAGTCATCCAATTCTTTCAGAAAAGCCTTATAATTTTCATTGTATAGGTCGTTCACTTCCTTAGGTAAATTCGCCCCGAGGTGTTTTATGTTTTTTGTAGCGATTGTGAATGGTATTGTATTCTTGAGTTCTTTTTCTGTTAGTTTGTTATTAGAAAGTAGAAATGCTACTGATTTATGCAAATTGATTTTATACCCTGTGACATTGCTGTAGTTGTTGATTACTTCTAAAAGTTTTCCAATGGGTTCTTTGGGGTTTTCTATATATAAGATCATGTCATCTGCAAACAGCGAGAGTTTCACTTCTTCCTTCCCTGTTTGGATTCCTTTTATTCCTTTTTCTTGCCTGATTGTTTTGGCAGAACTCAAGTACTATGTTAAATAAGAGTGGTGATAGAGGGCATCCTTGTCTCATTCCTGATTTCAGGGGCATGGCTCTCAGTCTTTGCCCATTGAGTATGATGTTGGCTGTGGGTTTGTCATATATGGCCTTTGTTATGTTGAGGTAGTTCACTTCTATGCCCATTTTGTTCAGAGTTTTTATCATAAATGGCTGTTAATCTTGTCAAATGCTTTCTCTGCATCTATTGAGATGATCATGTGGCTTTTATTCCTCAGTTTGTTGATGTGATGCATCACGTTGATTGATTTGCGGATGTTGAACCACGCCTGTGCCCCTGGTATGAATCCCACTTCATCATGATATATGATGCTTTTGATGAATTCTGGTTGCCAAAATTGTGTTTAGACTTTTTGCATCTATGTTCATCAGCGATACTGGCCTGCAGTTCTTTTTTTTCGTTGTGTCCTTGTCAGGCTTTGGTATCAGCATGATGTTGGCCTCGTAGAAAGTGTTGGGAAGTGTTCCATCTTCCCTAATTTTTTGGAATAACTTGAAAAGAATAGTTATTAAATCTTCTCTGAAAGTTTGGTAGAATTCCCCAGGAAAGCCATGTGGTCCTGGGGTTTTATTCTTTGGGATGCTTTTGATTGCTGTTTCAATCTCTTTCCTTGCGATTGGTCTGTTCAAATTGTTTGCTTCTTCTTGAGTGAGCTTTGGGAAATTGTAGGAGTATAAGAATTTTTCCATTTCCTCTAGGTTATCAATTTTGTTGGCATAGAGTTTTTCATAGTACTCTTATAGTCCATTGTACTTCTGTGGAGTCTGTTGTTATTTCTCCTCTTTCATTTCTTTTTCTTTTCTTTTATTTTTTAAACAGTTTTTAAATTTTTTTTCAGATGTACATCATATTTCAAATCCTGTGTACATTACATCATGTTCACCACTCGAACACTAATTATAGTGCATCCCCTCACATGTGAGCCTAATCACCCATTTTTCCCTCTCCCCTTCGCCTTCCCCAATGATAACCCCCAGTTCAATCTCCACTGCTGTGTCTTTTTGTTTGTCATTTCTATCTTCTACTTATGAGTGAGATAATATGGTATTTGACTTTCTCCTTCTGACTTATTTCACTCAGCATAATACCCTCAGGGTCCATCCATGTTGTCACAAATGGCCAGATTTTGTCATTTCTTATGGCTGAGTAGTAGCCCATCATGTATAAATATGAATTAACATCATTAAAATGTCCATACTTCCTAAAGCAAGCTATAGATTCAACGTGATCCTTATCAAAGTTGCAACAACATTTTTTTACAGAAAAAGAACAAAGAATCCTAAAATTTATATGGAACAACAAAAGACCCCAAATAGCCAAAGGATTCCTGAGAAAAAAGAATAAAGCTGGAGGTAACACACTCCCCAATTTCAAATTATACTACAAAGCCATAGTAACCAAAACAGCATTGTACTGGCACAAGAACAGACACACAGATCAATGGAACAAAATTGAGAGCCCAGAAATAAACCCACACCTTTATGGACAGCTAATATTTGACAAGGGAGCCAAGAGCATACGCTGGAGAAAGGAGAGTCTCTTCAATAAATGGTGTTGGGAAAACTGGACAACCACATGCAAAAGAATGAAAGTAGACCATTCCTCTTTCATTTCTGATTTTGTTTATTTGAGCTTTCTCCCTTTTTTGCTTTGTAAGTCTGTCTAGAGGTTTGTCAATTTTATTTATCTTCTCAAAGAACCAGCTCTTTCATTCATTGATCCTTTCTACTGTCTTTTTCCTTTCAATAGCTTTTATTTCTGCTCTGATTTTTATTATCTCTCTCCTTCTACTGACTTTGGGCTTTGTTTGTTCTTCTTTCTCTAATTCAGTTAGGTGTAGTTTAAGATTGCTTCTTTGGGATTTTTCTTGTTTGTTAAGATATGTCTGTATTGTGATGAATTTTCCTCTTAATACAGCTTTTGCTGTATCCCATATGATTTGGAATGGCATGTTATCATTTTCGTTTGTCTCCAGGTATTTTTTGATTTCTCCTTTAATTTCTTCAATGATCCATTGCTTGTGCAGTAGCGTATTGTTTAGTCTCCACATCCTTGTGCCATTCTCAGCTTTTTTCTTGTAATTAATTTCTAGCCTTATAGCATTATGATCAGAGAAGATGCTTGTTATTATTTCATTTGTTTAAATTTGTAGAGGCTTGCCTTGTTTCCCAACATATGGCTTATCCTTGAGAATGTTCCATGCGCACTTGAGAAGAATGTGCATTCTGCTGTTTTTGGATGAAGTGTTCTATATATGTCTATTAAATCCAATTGTTTTGGTTTTTCGCTTAGCTCCACTCTTTCCTTGTTGATTTTCTGTCTTGATGATATGTCCATTGATGTGAGTGGGGTGTTGAGGTACCCTAATACTATTGAGCAGTTTTTAACATCTTTCTTTAGGTCTGTTAATAGTTGGTTTATGAACTTTGCTGCTCCTGTCTTGGGTTCATAGATATTTATAAGCATTATTTCTTCTTGGTGAAGTGGCCCTTTGATCATTATATATTGTCCCTCTGTGTCTCTCTTTACCTGCCTTATTTTGAAATTCATTTTGTCTGATATAAGTATTGTGACACCTGCTTTCTTTTGCTTGATATTACCTTGAAGTATTGGCTTCCACCCCTTCACTCTGAGCCTGTGATTGTCCTTGGGGCTGAGGTGTGTTTCCTGGAGGCAACAAACTGTTGGCTCTTGTTCTTCAATCCATTTTGCCACTCTGTGTCTTTTTATTGGAGAGTTCAATTCGTTTACATTGAAAGTGATTATTGATGCATGAGGGCTTAAAGCTGCCCTTCTGTTGCTCATTATCTGGTTTTCCTCTGTTATCTTTATTTCTCATCCTGTGTGTTTTAGCTTACCCACTGACTTCTGCAATTTCTTATGCTGGGTTTCGTAGATTTTTCCCTATTTATGTTTTGTCTCTGTTCTTTTTTTTAGTTTAATGGCTACCCTGAAGTTCGTATTTAGAATCTCATGTATAATATAGTCCATTCTCTGGTGGTGTCTTAATTACTTGGCCTAGACTGATTTACTACCTTTTCTCTTCCCCTCCTAAATTATTATTTCCACCTCTTATTCCAACTCGTGTTATGAGTTTGTAGTTAGAGTGATAAGATTATCTTTGCTTTGGTGGTTTTCTTACCTTTATCCTAATGCTATAGTTGAATATTGGCTATCCTATTCTGGTTCTATC
The DNA here is from genome assembly GCF_021613505.1 of Equus quagga. Classification (NCBI taxonomy): domain Eukaryota; kingdom Metazoa; phylum Chordata; class Mammalia; order Perissodactyla; family Equidae; genus Equus; species Equus quagga. The sequence goes on from NW_025803479.1 coordinate 7,491, forward strand.
TACTTGTCTCCCTACTCTGTGGTTTGTGACCCCTTTCTCCCTTTTATTCTTTTCTCAGGTATGAGAGCCTTTTTGAGGATTTCTTGTAGTGGAATTTTGGTTACAAATTCTCTTAACTTTTGTTTGTCTGAAAAAGATGTAATTTCCCCCTCATATATGAAGGATATTTTTGCTGTATAGAGTATTCTTGGCTGAAGATTTTTATCTTTTCAAGTTTTGAATATGCCACTCCATTTTCTCCTAGCTTGCAAGGTTGCTGTAGAGAAATCTGCTGAAAGTCTGATAGGAGTTCCTTCGTAGGTTATTTTCTTATGTCTTGCTGCCCTTAGTATTCTTTCTTTGTCATTCATTTTTGCCATTTTTACTACCATATACCTTGCGGTAGGTCTCTTTACATTGACAAATCTAGGAGGTCTGAAAGCTTCTTCCACACATATTTCTCCCTCAATCCCTAGATTTGGGAAGTTCTATTCTATAATTTCCTTAAGCACACTTTCTGCTCCATTTTCCTTTTCCACGCCCTCAGGAATTCTGATTCTTAAATTCGTTCTCCTCATTGAATCCTCTATTTCTCTGATATTTTCCTCATTCTTTTTAATCCTTAGTTCTCTTCCTTCCTCTGTCTGGAGCCATTTAGCCTATCTTCAATTATGCTGATTTGCAGGCATTCAGGTAGTCCGTATTCTGTTTTATATGATATGTTGTATTTTTCATCTCTAGTATTTTTGATTGATTCTTCTTTATAGTTTCAATTTCTTTTGTGAAGTAACTCCAGAACTTGTTGACTTGTTTCTCTATATTTCCCTTTACCTCATTGAGTTTTTTGATGATAGCTACTCTGAACTCATTTTCACTTAGTTTACCTATTTCCAAGTCCTCAGGACTTAATTCTGTGTTGTTATTGTTTTCCTTCTGGTCTGGAGGTTTTACAAATTGCTGAATGTTAGAGGAATGGTTTTTGCACATGATGGTAGTATTCGATTGCAGTTACAGCCTGTTGCCACTAGATGTGGGTCAAGAGCTGCATGTTCTGAGGCTTCTGCCTTCAGGCACGATGGCAGGTGTGCAGCACGGGTTGTGGGAGGAGGGGTACTTTCTCTTGTGCACTGATCTGGATTTCGATCAGCTCTCGCTCTCTGGTCTCCTGGGGCACTGACTTCATGGGGCCCCTGCACACAGAAGATTTCCCCCTTCAGCAGGTTTCCACTGGACCAGCAGTGGGAGTCCTGGATGATCCCTGGATGCGTGGCCCCTCCCCTGCTCCTTCCCTCATGCACGGCAGAGATCCCATTCTCTAGGGAAGGGAACAAAGTTCTCTCTTACTCTGTTCCAGCTCCTCCGAGGCTGGCAGCAGCCTCTCTGTCCTTCATCATCATGCTGCTGTAGGTTTCTGACTGTCTCTGTATTAGAGTTATTAGTTGAAATTCAGTTGTTCCGGTTCTTTGGTTGTACTTTGGAGGGGAGAGTATCCAGGGTCAGCTCACCCCACCATTTTGCTGATGTAACTCCATTTCCAAATATTTCTATACAAAGCTAAAAACCTTTGTTAAGTAGGAAAAAAGTACAAATGGGGAAACTGTCTATATAAAAAAAACTGACTAAAAGCTTAACAAGTGAGTTGCTTAACTTGTATAAAGAAGTTGAAGCCAAAGAAATAGACTTTTATGGAAAAAATAGAGGAAGTAAGTTTTACTTCTACCATCTGATCAAAGACAAGCAATTTCTGGCTCGGAGGCTTTTAGCTGTGAAATCAAGGATACTTCTTCAGGGAAAGGACAGTTACTTTTTTTTAAAGCTGCCATCCCTAAGAATGACTTAAGAGCCCTCTTTATGTCTTTATTCTTCCAATTGCAGATGAAGGGGCTCAGTATGTGTGTGGCCACAGTGTACATCAATTAGGACAGTGCAATTGGGTGTGAGCTGTGGGTAGCACCAGAGCTGAGGAACACTCCCAATCTTGTACAAGAAAATAAGGAGACGACTAAGAGGTCAGATGCACAGGTAAAAAATTCTGTATACCTACCCTGAGCTGATGCTATTCCATATATGAAGAAAACTATCTTAGAGTATGAGGAAAGGATGCTAGCAAAAGGACCACCAACCAGCAGCACAGCTGCGAAGTACATCACCATGTGCCTGGCAGAAGGAACGGCCAGTGCAAAGGTCCTGAGGAAAATGTTTGTTTTAGAGAATCAAGGTTGAAAACTAGCTGGTGTGTCTAGAGGAATGAGCAGGGTGGAGAGTGATGAGATGGAGTCGCAGGATGATGAGGAACAAGTGGCCATCTGCTGCTGAATCTTCTAGACAAGAGTCCCCTATTCACACATGCAAACCTTGCACTTTGTTAATCTGGTCCCAAAGGCATCCTGTGACTTGAAAAGTTTCCTCTCCTTAGTCCCTTCTCTTGACTGAGTTATGACCCCGTGTTATGAGTCACTTTGGAATATGAGTCCTGGTACCCCTGTTCTAAGGACTTCTCGCAGTTCACAAGGCTTGCACACACACACACACACACACACACACAGACATCACAGAAGACCTAGGCCTCCTCATCTGTGTTATTTCTATGTCTTTCTCCCTCCCTCGCTCACTGATTAAGTGATGAGAGGACACAACTCAAGCTGTCCTGATCAAGTATCTTTCCCCTGAAGAAGTTAGAAATGGTAACCCACTATTACTATCATAAATGTCCCATGGGCAAGTAAACTTTGGGCTCCATAGTGGAATGTCCATTTTATGCCCTGTATTTAAAGAAACATAAACACTCTGTTCAATAAACATAGAGGGAGAGAGGAAGGAATTGGACACAAGGAGGGGAAAAGATCTAATAAGCTCACGTGGTCCCTGATGGACTGTGAAGGAGAAAAAGCATCCTTGATTCTGGCAGTTTTCCAACCTCAATTACTCCCTTCAGGCCAAGCAAAAATAATAAAAGAAAAAAAATAAATTTATCCAAAAGGAAAAAGTAGTGATAAATTTATGGTGTGAAACACCTTACAGATTGAATACTCCAAGTGAAAATTGATGAAAGACAAACCAATTATTCACAAAAGGAAATATACAAAGTATCATAAATTTTAGTATTTTTAACATCAAGCGGTAGAAGACTTGTTTTTCCTCTGCCTATTCTCTATATACTTGACCAATTGGTTTTTATATGTCTGGATAGTGGATGAGACAAACCCCTTTCTCACTTCTTTTTTGTGGCAATTTTTCTCTGTTTTTCTGGTACTTTGATTATTGATTTCATTTTTAATAAATCCAATGGGCACACTCTAGTCCTGTTATGGTCATCATCCATCATGCAAAGGCCTCCCCAGACCATACTCTATAAATTCCTTCACTCAC
>NW_025803480.1:0-10838 GCF_021613505.1 Equus quagga
GTGAGTGAAGGAATTTATAGAGTATGGTCTGGGGAGGCCTTTGCATGATGGATGATGACCATAACAGGACTAGAGTGTGCCCATTGGATTTATTAAAAATGAAATCAATAATCAAAGTACCAGAAAAACAGAGAAAAATTGCCACAAAAAAGAAGTGAGAAAGGGGTTTGTCTCATCCACTATCCAGACATATAAAAACCAATTGGTCAAGTATATAGAGAATAGGCAGAGGAAAAACAAGTCTTCTACCGCTTGATGTTAAAAATACTAAAATTTATGATACTTTGTATATTTCCTTTTGTGAATAATTGGTTTGTCTTTCATCAATTTTCACTTGGAGTATTCAATCTGTAAGGTGTTTCACACCATAAATTTATCACTACTTTTTCCTTTTGGATAAATTTATTTTTTTTCTTTTATTATTTTTGCTTGGCCTGAAGGGAGTAATTGAGGTTGGAAAACTGCCAGAATCAAGGATGCTTTTTCTCCTTCACAGTCCATCAGGGACCACGTGAGCTTATTAGATCTTTTCCCCTCCTTGTGTCCAATTCCTTCCTCTCTCCCTCTATGTTTATTGAACAGAGTGTTTATGTTTCTTTAAATACAGGGCATAAAATGGACATTCCACTATGGAGCCCAAAGTTTACTTGCCCATGGGACATTTATGATAGTAATAGTGGGTTACCATTTCTAACTTCTTCAGGGGAAAGATACTTGATCAGGACAGCTTGAGTTGTGTCCTCTCATCACTTAATCAGTGAGCGAGGGAGGGAGAAAGACATAGAAATAACACAGATGAGGAGGCCTAGGTCTTCTGTGATGTCTGTGTGTGTGTGTGTGTGTGTGTGTGTGCAAGCCTTGTGAACTGCGAGAAGTCCTTAGAACAGGGGTACCAGGACTCATATTCCAAAGTGACTCATAACACGGGGTCATAACTCAGTCAAGAGAAGGGACTAAGGAGAGGAAACTTTTCAAGTCACAGGATGCCTTTGGGACCAGATTAACAAAGTGCAAGGTTTGCATGTGTGAATAGGGGACTCTTGTCTAGAAGATTCAGCAGCAGATGGCCACTTGTTCCTCATCATCCTGCGACTCCATCTCATCACTCTCCACCCTGCTCATTCCTCTAGACACACCAGCTAGTTTTCAACCTTGATTCTCTAAAACAAACATTTTCCTCAGGACCTTTGCACTGGCCGTTCCTTCTGCCAGGCACATGGTGATGTACTTCGCAGCTGTGCTGCTGGTTGGTGGTCCTTTTGCTAGCATCCTTTCCTCATACTCTAAGATAGTTTTCTTCATATATGGAATAGCATCAGCTCAGGGTAGGTATACAGAATTTTTTACCTGTGCATCTGACCTCTTAGTCGTCTCCTTATTTTCTTGTACAAGATTGGGAGTGTTCCTCAGCTCTGGTGCTACCCACAGCTCACACCCAATTGCACTGTCCTAATTGATGTACACTGTGGCCACACACATACTGAGCCCCTTCATCTGCAATTGGAAGAATAAAGACATAAAGAGGGCTCTTAAGTCATTCTTAGGGATGGCAGCTTTAAAAAAAAGTAACTGTCCTTTCCCTGAAGAAGTATCCTTGATTTCACAGCTAAAAGCCTCCGAGCCAGAAATTGCTTGTCTTTGATCAGATGGTAGAAGTAAAACTTACTTCCTCTATTTTTTCCATAAAAGTCTATTTCTTTGGCTTCAACTTCTTTATACAAGTTAAGCAACTCACTTGTTAAGCTTTTAGTCAGTTTTTTTTATATAGACAGTTTCCCCATTTGTACTTTTTTCCTACTTAACAAAGGTTTTTAGCTTTGTATAGAAATATTTGGAAATGGAGTTACATCAGCAAAATGGTGGGGTGAGCTGACCCTGGATACTCTCCCCTCCAAAGTACAACCAAAGAACCGGAACAACTGAATTTCAACTAATAACTCTAATACAGAGACAGTCAGAAACCTACAGCAGCATGATGATGAAGGACAGAGAGGCTGCTGCCAGCCTCGGAGGAGCTGGAACAGAGTAAGAGAGAACTTTGTTCCCTTCCCTAGAGAATGGGATCTCTGCCGTGCATGAGGGAAGGAGCAGGGGAGGGGCCACGCATCCAGGGATCATCCAGGACTCCCACTGCTGGTCCAGTGGAAACCTGCTGAAGGGGGAAATCTTCTGTGTGCAGGGGCCCCATGAAGTCAGTGCCCCAGGAGACCAGAGAGCGAGAGCTGATCGAAATCCAGATCAGTGCACAAGAGAAAGTACCCCTCCTCCCACAACCCGTGCTGCACACCTGCCATCGTGCCTGAAGGCAGAAGCCTCAGAACATGCAGCTCTTGACCCACATCTAGTGGCAACAGGCTGTAACTGCAATCGAATACTACCATCATGTGCAAAAACCATTCCTCTAACATTCAGCAATTTGTAAAACCTCCAGACCAGAAGGAAAACAATAACAACACAGAATTAAGTCCTGAGGACTTGGAAATAGGTAAACTAAGTGAAAATGAGTTCAGAGTAGCTATCATCAAAAAACTCAATGAGGTAAAGGGAAATATAGAGAAACAAGTCAACAAGTTCTGGAGTTACTTCACAAAAGAAATTGAAACTATAAAGAAGAATCAATCAAAAATACTAGAGATGAAAAATACAACATATCATATAAAACAGAATACGGACTACCTGAATGCCTGCAAATCAGCATAATTGAAGATAGGCTAAATGGCTCCAGACAGAGGAAGGAAGAGAACTAAGGATTAAAAAGAATGAGGAAAATATCAGAGAAATAGAGGATTCAATGAGGAGAACGAATTTAAGAATCAGAATTCCTGAGGGCGTGGAAAAGGAAAATGGAGCAGAAAGTGTGCTTAAGGAAATTATAGAATAGAACTTCCCAAATCTAGGGATTGAGGGAGAAATATGTGTGGAAGAAGCTTTCAGACCTCCTAGATTTGTCAATGTAAAGAGACCTACCGCAAGGTATATGGTAGTAAAAATGGCAAAAATGAATGACAAAGAAAGAATACTAAGGGCAGCAAGACATAAGAAAATAACCTACGAAGGAACTCCTATCAGACTTTCAGCAGATTTCTCTACAGCAACCTTGCAAGCTAGGAGAAAATGGAGTGGCATATTCAAAACTTGAAAAGATAAAAATCTTCAGCCAAGAATACTCTATACAGCAAAAATATCCTTCATATATGAGGGGGAAATTACATCTTTTTCAGACAAACAAAAGTTAAGAGAATTTGTAACCAAAATTCCACTACAAGAAATCCTCAAAAAGGCTCTCATACCTGAGAAAAGAATAAAAGGGAGAAAGGGGTCACAAACCACAGAGTAGGGAGACAAGTAGATAGAACCAGAATAGGATAGCCAATATTCAACTATAGCATTAGGATAAAGGTAAGAAAACCACCAAAGCAAAGATAATCTTATCACTCTAACTACAAACTCATAACACGAGTTGGAATAAGAGGTGGAAATAATAATTTAGGAGGGGAAGAGAAAAGGTAGTAAATCAGTCTAGGCCAAGTAATTAAGACACCACCAGAGAATGGACTATATTATACATGAGATTCTAAATACGAACTTCAGGGTAGCCATTAAACTAAAAAAAAGAACAGAGACAAAACATAAATAGGGAAAAATCTACGAAACCCAGCATAAGAAATTGCAGAAGTCAGTGGGTAAGCTAAAACACACAGGATGAGAAATAAAGATAACAGAGGAAAACCAGATAATGAGCAACAGAAGGGCAGCTTTAAGCCCTCATGCATCAATAATCACTTTCAATGTAAACGAATTGAACTCTCCAATAAAAAGACACAGAGTGGCAAAATGGATTGAAGAACAAGAGCCAACAGTTTGTTGCCTCCAGGAAACACACCTCAGCCCCAAGGACAATCACAGGCTCAGAGTGAAGGGGTGGAAGCCAATACTTCAAGGTAATATCAAGCAAAAGAAAGCAGGTGTCACAATACTTATATCAGACAAAATGAATTTCAAAATAAGGCAGGTAAAGAGAGACACAGAGGGACAATATATAATGATCAAAGGGCCACTTCACCAAGAAGAAATAATGCTTATAAATATCTATGAACCCAAGACAGGAGCAGCAAAGTTCATAAACCAACTATTAACAGACCTAAAGAAAGATGTTAAAAACTGCTCAATAGTATTAGGGTACCTCAACACCCCACTCACATCAATGGACATATCATCAAGACAGAAAATCAACAAGGAAAGAGTGGAGCTAAGCGAAAAACCAAAACAATTGGATTTAATAGACATATATAGAACACTTCATCCAAAAACAGCAGAATGCACATTCTTCTCAAGTGCGCATGGAACATTCTCAAGGATAAGCCATATGTTGGGAAACAAGGCAAGCCTCTACAAATTTAAACAAATGAAATAATAACAAGCATCTTCTCTGATCATAATGCTATAAGGCTAGAAATTAATTACAAGAAAAAAGCTGAGAATGGCACAAGGATGTGGAGACTAAACAATACGCTACTGCACAAGCAATGGATCATTGAAGAAATTAAAGGAGAAATCAAAAAATACCTGGAGACAAACGAAAATGATAACATGCCATTCCAAATCATATGGGATACAGCAAAAGCTGTATTAAGAGGAAAATTCATCACAATACAGACATATCTTAACAAACAAGAAAAATCCCAAAGAAGCAATCTTAAACTACACCTAACTGAATTAGAGAAAGAAGAACAAACAAAGCCCAAAGTCAGTAGAAGGAGAGAGATAATAAAAATCAGAGCAGAAATAAAAGCTATTGAAAGGAAAAAGACAGTAGAAAGGATCAATGAATGAAAGAGCTGGTTCTTTGAGAAGATAAATAAAATTGACAAACCTCTAGACAGACTTACAAAGCAAAAAAGGGAGAAAGCTCAAATAAACAAAATCAGAAATGAAAGAGGAATGGTCTACTTTCATTCTTTTGCATGTGGTTGTCCAGTTTTCCCAACACCATTTATTGAAGAGACTCTCCTTTCTCCAGCGTATGCTCTTGGCTCCCTTGTCAAATATTAGCTGTCCATAAAGGTGTGGGTTTATTTCTGGGCTCTCAATTTTGTTCCATTGATCTGTGTGTCTGTTCTTGTGCCAGTACAATGCTGTTTTGGTTACTATGGCTTTGTAGTATAATTTGAAATTGGGGAGTGTGTTACCTCCAGCTTTATTCTTTTTTCTCAGGAATCCTTTGGCTATTTGGGGTCTTTTGTTGTTCCATATAAATTTTAGGATTCTTTGTTCTTTTTCTGTAAAAAAATGTTGTTGCAACTTTGATAAGGATCACGTTGAATCTATAGCTTGCTTTAGGAAGTATGGACATTTTAATGATGTTAATTCATATTTATACATGATGGGCTACTACTCAGCCATAAGAAATGACAAAATCTGGCCATTTGTGACAACATGGATGGACCCTGAGGGTATTATGCTGAGTGAAATAAGTCAGAAGGAGAAAGTCAAATACCATATTATCTCACTCATAAGTAGAAGATAGAAATGACAAACAAAAAGACACAGCAGTGGAGATTGAACTGGGGGTTATCATTGGGGAAGGCGAAGGGGAGAGGGAAAAATGGGTGATTAGGCTCACATGTGAGGGGATGCACTATAATTAGTGTTCGAGTGGTGAACATGATGTAATGTACACAGGATTTGAAATATGATGTACATCTGAAAAAAAATTTAAAAACTGTTTAAAAAATAAAAGAAAAGAAAAAGAAATGAAAGAGGAGAAATAACAACAGACTCCACAGAAGTACAATGGACTATAAGAGTACTATGAAAAACTCTATGCCAACAAAATTGATAACCTAGAGGAAATGGAAAAATTCTTATACTCCTACAATTTCCCAAAGCTCACTCAAGAAGAAGCAAACAATTTGAACAGACCAATCGCAAGGAAAGAGATTGAAACAGCAATCAAAAGCATCCCAAAGAATAAAACCCCAGGACCACATGGCTTTCCTGGGGAATTCTACCAAACTTTCAGAGAAGATTTAATAACTATTCTTTTCAAGTTATTCCAAAAAATTAGGGAAGATGGAACACTTCCCAACACTTTCTACGAGGCCAACATCATGCTGATACCAAAGCCTGACAAGGACACAACGAAAAAAAAGAACTGCAGGCCAGTATCGCTGATGAACATAGATGCAAAAAGTCTAAACACAATTTTGGCAACCAGAATTCATCAAAAGCATCATATATCATGATGAAGTGGGATTCATACCAGGGGCACAGGCGTGGTTCAACATCCGCAAATCAATCAACGTGATGCATCACATCAACAAACTGAGGAATAAAAGCCACATGATCATCTCAATAGATGCAGAGAAAGCATTTGACAAGATTAACAGCCATTTATGATAAAAACTCTGAACAAAATGGGCATAGAAGTGAACTACCTCAACATAACAAAGGCCATATATGACAAACCCACAGCCAACATCATACTCAATGGGCAAAGACTGAGAGCCATGCCCCTGAAATCAGGAATGAGACAAGGATGCCCTCTATCACCACTCTTATTTAACATAGTACTTGAGTTCTGCCAAAACAATCAGGCAAGAAAAAGGAATAAAAGGAATCCAAACAGGGAAGGAAGAAGTGAAACTCTCGCTGTTTGCAGATGACATGATCTTATATATAGAAAACCCCAAAGAACCCATTGGAAAACTTTTAGAAGTAATCAACAACTACAGCAATGTCACAGGGTATAAAATCAATTTGCATAAATCAGTAGCATTTCTACTTTCTAATAACAAACTAACAGAAAAAGAACTCAAGAATACAATACCATTCACAATCGCTACAAAAAACATAAAACACCTCGGGGCGAATTTACCTAAGGAAGTGAACGACCTATACAATGAAAATTATAAGGCTTTTCTGAAAGAATTGGATGACTACATAAAGAGATGGAAAGACATTCCATGTACATGGATTGGAAGAATAAACATAGTTAAAATGTCCATTCTACCTAAAACAATCTACAGATTCAACGCTATCCCAATCAGAATCCCAATGACATTCTTTACACAATTAGAACAAAGAATCCTAAAATTCATATGGGGCAACAAAAGACCCAGAATTGCTAAAGCAATCCTGAGAAAAAAGAACATAACGGGAGGCATCACCGTCCCAGACTTCAAAATACTACAAAGCTACAGTAATCAAAATAGCATGGTACTGGTACAAAAACAGGTGCACAGATCAATGGAACGGAATTGAAAGCCCAGAAATAAAACTACACATGTGTGGACAGCTTATCTTCAACAAAGGAGCTGAGGGCATACAATGGAGAAAAGAAAGTCTTTTCAACAAATGGTGCTGGGAAAACTGGAAAGCCATAGGTAAAAGAATGAAAATTGACCATTCTTTCTCACCATTCAGGAAAACAAACTCTAAATGGATCAAAGACCTAAAGGTGAGACCTGAAACCATAAGGCTTCTAGAAGAAAATGTAGGCAGTACATTCTTTGACATCAGTATTAAAAGGATCTTTTCGGACATCATCTCTTCTCAGACAAGGGAAACAATAGAAAGAATAAACAAATGGGACTTCATCAGACTAAAGAGCTTCTTCAAGGCAAAGGAAAACAGGATCGAAACTAAAAAATAGCCCAGTAACCGGGAAAAAATACTTTCAAATCATATATCCAACAAAGGGTTAATCTCCATACTATATAAAACTCACACAACTCAACAACAAAAAATCAAACAACCCGATCAAAAAATGGGCTGGAGACATGAACAGACATTTCTCCAAAGAAGATATATGGATGGCCAACAGGCACATGAAAAGATGTTCATCATCGCTGATCATCGGGGAAATGCAAATCAAAACTACACTAAGATATCACCTTACACCCATTAGAATGATAAAAATATCTAAAACTAATAATAAGAAATATTGGAAAGGTTGTGGAGGAAAAGGAACTCTCATACATTGCTGGTGGTAATGAAAACTGGTGCAACCACCATGGAAAAAAGTATGGAGATTCCTCAAAAATTTTAAAATAGAACTACCATGTGACCCAGCTATCCCACTACTGGGTATCTATCCAAAGAGCTTGAAGTCAACAATTGCAAACGTCGTATGCACCCCAATGTTTATTGCAACATTATTTACAATAGCCAAGACATGGCAGCAACCTAAGTGCCCATCAACAGATGACTAGATAAAGAAGATGTGGTATATATATATATACAATGGAATACTACTCAGCCATGAAACAGAACAAAATCATCCCATTTGAAACAACATGGATGGACCTCAAGGGAATTATGTTAAGTGAAATAAGCCAGTTAGAGAAGGACCATCTCTGTATGCCTCTACTCATATGAGGAATTTAAAAATGTAGGCAAAGAGAACAGATTGGTGGCTACCAGGGGAAAGGTGGGGTGAGGGTGGGCACAAAGGGTGAAGGGGTGCACCTACAACATGACTGACAAAAAATAATGTACAACTGAAATTTTACAAGATTGTAACCTATCATTAACTCAATAAAAATTTTTTAAAAAGTTATTAAAACTAAATAAAATTAAAAATTGAGTCCCTCAAAAACAAACAAACAAACAAATAAATAAAAAGAAATATTTGGAAATTCCCATCTCTTTCTTAGGAATTATCACTAACTTAACTGGTTATCCTGAAAATGTAGACTTTAGCATATAGTGTGTTTTACAGATAGTCATTGACTTTTATTCTCCTCATTAGGATCCTGTTGTCTTATACAGCTCTGTGTCCACTGCACCTACCATGGGGACTGGCAAAATGAGTACCAAACACATGTCTAAGTGGAGTATACACAGAAACACAAATTTGAATAAATAGATTGTCTTAATTTGGTCTTTGAATCAAAGTAAAGCTTACATACAAGGAAGTAAGATTTTAAATTATACTTTGTATTACTAAGTAAAATATTTCTTATTCTAGCTATAGATCTACACATTGAAGTGTGGAAGATGGAGGTCCTTGAACAAGCAGCTTTTTCACTGGGATGAAGGATTGGTTGGTGTGTTTAACTTTTTTCTATTACATTTTCCTGTTTATTTTGAAAACTTTCAGTGCTGGCTACAAGTAATACCCTTCCCATGTCTCAGAATAAAATAAAAATTTTGTCAAAACCACTAAATAAGCAGTAAATAACATCAATATGACCCATTGTAGAGTATACATTTGTCCTCATGATCAAAAAATAACTCACTAGAGACTGTGAATTCCTGTCCAGCCATGTGATTCAGAGTCAGAAGTTTTAAACAAACTTGCATGTCTATTCAACCTCTCCTGCTTACCTGGAAGGAAACCTCAATGGAGTCAAATTTTAATACATTTATCTAAAATAATCTTCAGTAGCAGAGTAATCATGAATATTATCTTCAAATATCAGAACATAAGCCTATACTGAGAAGAAGCAGATTATTATAGTTGCCCTTAGTTCTGTTTACTCTTATTTTTGTATCAGTGAGCTATTGCTGCATAAGAAGGCATCCTCATAGCAAATAGTAATATAGCGCCTTTATTGTTGAATGAGATGGTATGTTAGGGAGTTATTCTGATCTCTGCTGGTTCCTTTTGAGTCTACATTCAGCTGTGATTCTCTACAATGTGTTTCTAAAGCTCACCAATTATGTATGCATCTGTATTGCATTTTATTCTTCAACCAATATATGATAGTTTGCTGCATTTATATATGTAGGTTAATCTTACAGTTTACGAAAAAATAGTTTATAAAATAAAAATTGACAAGGTAGTTTCATTGTTCTTATATTTGTATATGACACTGTGCTTTCTTCCCAACTGTAAGACATACGTCCCAGGTGGGACTCAAGCTAGCTGTATTCTAGATCTATTCCTGAGTCATGCACCATTAGAATTCTTTCACTCTACTTTATTGCAGTATGATTATATAAAATAAACTACAATTGTATATATATTTATAATATATAATATTTGTGTATATTACTTATATATTTATATACTTATATGCATTTATATTCAAATAATTTTATGGTTTTATAATTATACTATATATATTATTAATATATATATTTATATATATGTCCTCATCTTCCTCAAGTTGCAATGGGGTTATATCCTGATAACCCCATTTTAAGTTGAAAATATAATAAGTCAAAAATGCATTTAATACACCTAATCTACCAAACATCATAGCTTAGCCCAGCCTACTTAAATGTGCTCAGAACACTTACATTAGCCTATGGTTGGGCACAGTCTTCTAACACAATGCCTATTTTACAATAAAATGTTGAGTGTCATATGTAATGTATTGAATACTGTACTGAAAGTGAAAAACAGAATGGCTGTGTGGGTACAGAATGGTTGTAATTGTTTTAGTTGTGTACCCTCATGATCACATGGCTGAGTGGGAGCTGCAGCTCACTGTCACTACCCAGCACCATGCACAACTCTAGCTCAGGAAAAGATCAAAATTCAAAATTTGAAGTAAGGTTTCTAATGAATGCATATCGCTTTCACATTATCATACAGCCAAAAAATCATGTCAAACCGTAAGTTGGGGACTGTCCGAATACACATGCATGCACATGCACACACACATATGGACTCACTTGTAATCTCATCTTTTTGGTTGAAAGGAAACTTGAGAGAAAATAGGAAAGGACAGAACGGAAAAATGAACACTTGAATTAACATAAAATTGACAGAAGGTAGAAATTTTTGCACAAAGATTCAAAATACAGTGAATGACCCTAAAATTAATCATGGAATTAATTTTCCTAACTTAATGCCTCAAAATCCTCAGTCACAAATACATTTAAGT
>NW_025803481.1:0-1775 GCF_021613505.1 Equus quagga
CCCCCCTCAGAGTGGCAGAGGAAATGCAAACCTGCGCACGACCCTCCCATATGAAGGCCGGGCTTCAGATGACGGCTACATTGTCAAGGGAGTGGAAAATTAGCAATGAGAAAATATGGAATGATTTTCTTAGAGAATAAAACAGTAAAGATCCCATTCATGATAATCAAAGATATATTAGAGGCCGGCCCTGTGGCCGAGCGGTTACATTCACACACTCTGCTTCGGGAGCCTGGGGTTTTGCCAGTTTGGACCCTGGGTGCGGACAATGGCACCGTTCATCCAGCCACACTGAGGTGGTGTCCCACATGCCACAACTAGAAGGACCTATAACTAGAATATACAACTGTGTACTGGGGTGCTTTGGGGGCAAAAGAAGAGGAGGAAGATTGGTAACAGATGTTAGCTCAGGTGCCAATCTTTAAAAAAAAAAAAAGACATATTATTTGGCTACAGTTCCCATATTCACTTTTAAAAGATTCTTGATCTGGAATTACTCACTTGGATCAATAGAGAAATAAGAAACAACAGACTCAAACAAAATTTAGATATTTAGGTAAAGGGAGTGCGGAAAGAGGAAGAAAACGAAACGTTCAGCTTTTCCTTGAGAACTGAAGTGAAATGAGACTAAGTGCTGGGCGCCCCCCCTGCCCGGCTTGGCAGGCGGCAGACATGCGAGAGGGCAGTCCACAGACTGGGTTGGGGCGGGGGGCCGCGGGGGGAAACATCCTTCTCCTCACAGGGACGTTTAAACCAAACGTTGCCTAAGACAACCCCAGGGAGCGTGTTTGCCAATGAGCTTTTAAAATAAACTCAAAACAACAACAAAACTTAACAGATTAAAGTGAAAAAAGAACAGCTTGCTCTCTACGTTTTAGAAAAGAAAGTCAACATGCAAGAGGCCGACTTTCAAGATCTATCGGGAAGACTGGAGATTCAATTAATTGTGCAGTTCTCAGGTTTTGCTTGCACATACGGCATGCTGTCATAACCCATGTTCTTTGTGCTGCTGAAGACTGTTGTCTGAGCCCTAGAAGGACACCGAGGGCATTTAGCACAGTCCCCTTGCTGTATGAAGACGCAGAGGTTGGTCCTGCTCACAGCACACGGGTTAAGGGCAGAGCTGGGCCAGGATCCTGGTCTCCAGCCTTGGTCTAGGGCTCTTCCCACTACGTCCTGCTGTCTCATAGCTCAGCACACCTCGGTGCCCAAACTGCATTCCTATCTTTATTTTCATACTTTCTCAGCAGGTCAGTTTTATTTATTTATTTATTTATTTATTTGGTTAGGAAGATTGGCCCTGAGCTAACATCTGTTGCCAATCTTCCTCTTTTTGCTTGAGGAAAATTGTCACTAGCTAATATCTGTGCCAATCTTCCTTATTTTGTATGTGGGACGCCACAACAGCATGGCTTGAACAGCAGTGTGTAGGTCTGTGCCTGGGATCCGAACCCGTGAACCCCGGGCCACCAAAGCAGAGCATGCAAACTTAACCACTATACCACTGGGCTGGCCCTGAGTTTTATTTCTTAAATTGTTAAAAGTGATATCCTTTCAGGGCTAAAATGGCATTCCTGCCTTTCCATTTATAATTAAAACTGGGGAAAAAAATCATTCAAAGAAAAACAGGCTTGAGAAGATGAAGGAAGTGTTTAGAAAGTGTATTTTAAATTAATATTAAAAGTTCATTTGAAAGCGTAAGAAAACATGAATAACCCAGCATGGCCCTTGAGCGAGGCAAGATAAAATTGCCTAAAATCCTACCCTGCCTTCCC
>NW_025803482.1:0-1775 GCF_021613505.1 Equus quagga
GGGAAGGCAGGGTAGGATTTTAGGCAATTTTATCTTGCCTCGCTCAAGGGCCATGCTGGGTTATTCATGTTTTCTTACGCTTTCAAATGAACTTTTAATATTAATTTAAAATACACTTTCTAAACACTTCCTTCATCTTCTCAAGCCTGTTTTTCTTTGAATGATTTTTTTCCCCAGTTTTAATTATAAATGGAAAGGCAGGAATGCCATTTTAGCCCTGAAAGGATATCACTTTTAACAATTTAAGAAATAAAACTCAGGGCCAGCCCAGTGGTATAGTGGTTAAGTTTGCATGCTCTGCTTTGGTGGCCCGGGGTTCACGGGTTCGGATCCCAGGCACAGACCTACACACTGCTGTTCAAGCCATGCTGTTGTGGCGTCCCACATACAAAATAAGGAAGATTGGCACAGATATTAGCTAGTGACAATTTTCCTCAAGCAAAAAGAGGAAGATTGGCAACAGATGTTAGCTCAGGGCCAATCTTCCTAACCAAATAAATAAATAAATAAATAAATAAAACTGACCTGCTGAGAAAGTATGAAAATAAAGATAGGAATGCAGTTTGGGCACCGAGGTGTGCTGAGCTATGAGACAGCAGGACGTAGTGGGAAGAGCCCTAGACCAAGGCTGGAGACCAGGATCCTGGCCCAGCTCTGCCCTTAACCCGTGTGCTGTGAGCAGGACCAACCTCTGCGTCTTCATACAGCAAGGGGACTGTGCTAAATGCCCTCGGTGTCCTTCTAGGGCTCAGACAACAGTCTTCAGCAGCACAAAGAACATGGGTTATGACAGCATGCCGTATGTGCAAGCAAAACCTGAGAACTGCACAATTAATTGAATCTCCAGTCTTCCCGATAGATCTTGAAAGTCGGCCTCTTGCATGTTGACTTTCTTTTCTAAAACGTAGAGAGCAAGCTGTTCTTTTTTCACTTTAATCTGTTAAGTTTTGTTGTTGTTTTGAGTTTATTTTAAAAGCTCATTGGCAAACACGCTCCCTGGGGTTGTCTTAGGCAACGTTTGGTTTAAACGTCCCTGTGAGGAGAAGGATGTTTCCCCCCGCGGCCCCCCGCCCCAACCCAGTCTGTGGACTGCCCTCTCGCATGTCTGCCGCCTGCCAAGCCGGGCAGGGGGGGCGCCCAGCACTTAGTCTCATTTCACTTCAGTTCTCAAGGAAAAGCTGAACGTTTCGTTTTCTTCCTCTTTCCGCACTCCCTTTACCTAAATATCTAAATTTTGTTTGAGTCTGTTGTTTCTTATTTCTCTATTGATCCAAGTGAGTAATTCCAGATCAAGAATCTTTTAAAAGTGAATATGGGAACTGTAGCCAAATAATATGTCTTTTTTTTTTTTTAAAGATTGGCACCTGAGCTAACATCTGTTACCAATCTTCCTCCTCTTCTTTTGCCCCCAAAGCACCCCAGTACACAGTTGTATATTCTAGTTATAGGTCCTTCTAGTTGTGGCATGTGGGACACCACCTCAGTGTGGCTGGATGAACGGTGCCATTGTCCGCACCCAGGGTCCAAACTGGCAAAACCCCAGGCTCCCGAAGCAGAGTGTGTGAATGTAACCGCTCGGCCACAGGGCCGGCCTCTAATATATCTTTGATTATCATGAATGGGATCTTTACTGTTTTATTCTCTAAGAAAATCATTCCATATTTTCTCATTGCTAATTTTCCACTCCCTTGACAATGTAGCCGTCATCTGAAGCCCGGCCTTCATATGGGAGGGTCGTGCGCAGGTTTGCATTTCCTCTGCCACTCTGAGGGGGG
>NW_025803483.1:0-1011 GCF_021613505.1 Equus quagga
AAAAAATAATGAAACCCAGTGCTTCCTCCCCCCTCAGAGTGGCAGAGCAAATGCAAACCTGCGCACGACCCTCCCATGTGAAGGCCAGGTTTCAGATGACGGCTGCATTGCCAAGGGAGTGGAAAATTAGCAATGAGAAAATATGGAATGATTTTCTTAGAGAATAAAACAGTAAAGATCCCATTCATGATAATCAAAGATATATTAGAGGCCAGCCCTGTGGCTGAGTGGTTACGTTCACACGCTCTGCTGTGGCGGCCCAGGGTTTTGCTGGTTTGGATCCTGGGCATGGACATGGCACTGCTTATCCAGCCATGCTGAGGTGGCGTCCCACTAGCTAATATCTGTGCCAATCTTCCTTATTTTGTATGTGGGACGCCACCACAGCATGGCTTGAAGAGCAGTGTGTAGGTCTGTGCCTGGGATCCACACCTGCGAACCCCCAGCTGCCAAAGCAGAGCGTGCAAACTTAACCATTATACTACTGGGCTGGCCCTGAATTTTATTTCTTAAATTGTTAAAAATGATCTCCTTTCAGGGCTAAAATGGCATTCCTGCCTTTCCATTTATAATTAAAACTGGGGAAAAAAATCATTCAAAGAAAAACAGTCTTGAGAAGATGAAGGAAGTATTCAGAAAGTATATTTTAAATTAATATTAAAAGTTTATTTGAAAATGTAAGAAAACATGAGTAACCCAACACGGCCCTTGAGTGAGGCAAGATAAAATTTCCTAAAATCCTACCCTGCCTTCCCGTTTGGGGTCAGTAGATAGCCCCAGGCCCTCCAAGCTCTCTGTTCGCCTGAGAGCTGATCGCGGCCCGGCTCTGTGGGTCCTTGTGACCTTGACGTGACCTCCACAGGGCACCATATTGACTGTAACATGAAATTCAGCCCCTGCTTCGGTTTTTCAGAACTGCTCCCCACAATAAACAAACAGCAAAACCACCAACCACACGTGAGGCAGTCATGGGTTAACAGCTTTTCCTCAAGATCTGCAGGGCTTTCCCAA
>NW_025803484.1:0-1011 GCF_021613505.1 Equus quagga
TTGGGAAAGCCCTGCAGATCTTGAGGAAAAGCTGTTAACCCATGACTGCCTCACGTGTGGTTGGTGGTTTTGCTGTTTGTTTATTGTGGGGAGCAGTTCTGAAAAACCGAAGCAGGGGCTGAATTTCATGTTACAGTCAATATGGTGCCCTGTGGAGGTCACGTCAAGGTCACAAGGACCCACAGAGCCGGGCCGCGATCAGCTCTCAGGCGAACAGAGAGCTTGGAGGGCCTGGGGCTATCTACTGACCCCAAACGGGAAGGCAGGGTAGGATTTTAGGAAATTTTATCTTGCCTCACTCAAGGGCCGTGTTGGGTTACTCATGTTTTCTTACATTTTCAAATAAACTTTTAATATTAATTTAAAATATACTTTCTGAATACTTCCTTCATCTTCTCAAGACTGTTTTTCTTTGAATGATTTTTTTCCCCAGTTTTAATTATAAATGGAAAGGCAGGAATGCCATTTTAGCCCTGAAAGGAGATCATTTTTAACAATTTAAGAAATAAAATTCAGGGCCAGCCCAGTAGTATAATGGTTAAGTTTGCACGCTCTGCTTTGGCAGCTGGGGGTTCGCAGGTGTGGATCCCAGGCACAGACCTACACACTGCTCTTCAAGCCATGCTGTGGTGGCGTCCCACATACAAAATAAGGAAGATTGGCACAGATATTAGCTAGTGGGACGCCACCTCAGCATGGCTGGATAAGCAGTGCCATGTCCATGCCCAGGATCCAAACCAGCAAAACCCTGGGCCGCCACAGCAGAGCGTGTGAACGTAACCACTCAGCCACAGGGCTGGCCTCTAATATATCTTTGATTATCATGAATGGGATCTTTACTGTTTTATTCTCTAAGAAAATCATTCCATATTTTCTCATTGCTAATTTTCCACTCCCTTGGCAATGCAGCCGTCATCTGAAACCTGGCCTTCACATGGGAGGGTCGTGCGCAGGTTTGCATTTGCTCTGCCACTCTGAGGGGGGAGGAAGCACTGGGTTTCATTATTTTTT
>NW_025803485.1:0-3795 GCF_021613505.1 Equus quagga
AATATTAACAAGAGTTTGAAAGAAGTTGATTGCAATCCTCATGGATGATTTTGAGGAGTTCAGGACATCAGTCGAGGAAGTAATTGCAGATGTGACAGAAATAGCAAGATAACTAAAATGAGAAATGGAGCCTGAAGTTGTCATGAATTGCTTCAATCTCATGATAGAACTTTAACAGATGAGGAGTTGCATCTTGCGGATGAGAAAGAAAGTGGGTTCTTGAGATAGAAACTACTCCTGTTGAAGATGTGAAAATTGTTGAAATTATTGTAAAGAATTTAGAATATTACATAAACTTCATTGATAAAGCAGTGACAGTGTTTAGAGGATTGACTCCAATTTTGAAAGAAGTTCTATTGTGGGTAAAATCTTCCCAAACTGTGCTGCAGGCTACAGAGAAATAATTCATAGAAAGAAGAGTCAATTCATGTGGCAAATTTCATTATTGTGTTATTTGTAAAAATTTCTACAGCCACCCTAACCTTGAGCAACCACCACCCTGATCAGTCAGCAGCTATCAACATCGAGGCAAGACCCTCTGCCAGCAAAAAGATTATGACTTGCTGAAGGCTCAAATGATGGTCAGCAGTTTTTGGCGATGAAATATTTTTAAATTAAGGTATGTACATTATTTTTTTAGATAGAATGCTGTTGCACACTTAATAGACTACGGTATAATGTAAACATAACTTTTATATGCACTGGGAAAACCAAAAGATTTGTATGAGTCAATTCATTGCAATATTCATCTTATTGGGTGGTCTGGAACCAAACCCACAGTATCTCCAAGGTATGTCTGTATTTTGTAGTTATCCATTGTATCAGTAAATATCTCATTAATGTATACTTACATAGTGTTGTATTTCATAAATATATTATAATTTATTTTCAAACAAGTGATTTGTTTCATATTTTTGCTATTCTAAAATGGTGATTTGGGAGGATAATGTGTTTTGCCAATATTCTTCATTATCCACCTTAAGAAAAACTTTTGTCATATTGACAAATCAAGAGGCATGCAATTGTTTTGAGTTTTGTATATGTAGCATGATAAAGAGTAGGATAGAGAAATAAGTTCCAAGCAGTTTTTCCCTAATGGAAACATTAAAAATAACCAATGACAACTAGAGATGAGCTAAAATAACTTTACAGCCACTCTGCAAAACAGTCAAAGGTCTAGAGAAACCAAGTAAATGCCCAATCAAGAAAAAGCCACATTAAAGCAATAAGAAATATAATGATGTATTTATTCACTCTTGCCCAAACCCTTCCCTACCATGACGCAGTGTGGTCAGGAGGAAGCAATGGCCCAATTTCCAATGGATTCCCTGAGAGATTGTTCTTTTTTTTTTTTTGTCTGACTCAGAGCTTAGATGGAAACAGCAGGATAGCTCAGTTCTTAGGTTGTGAAAAGCTGCTAGAAAGAGTAGGAATTGCCCACAAAATTTGAGAGGGACTACAGACCTTCAGATGCCTGCAACAAGAGCTTACATGCAGAGGAATACAGTAGAACATCTAAGTTACTGATAAGTAGCTAAGGTGAGACTTTTCAGATAATTAAGACATTGTAAAACAGCCATATATAAGGAGAAGTGAAAACACAGACACACACATATGCACACATGCATGCACAGAGGACAGAAAAGATGCAAGACCAGAAAAAAACTGAGAATATCTTTTTATAACTTAAGCCTTTATCCTGGGCTGATCTCAAGGCTCATAACATTCCCTGATGATTAATGAAGATCTTTTATGGCAAGGAACCAGAATGCAAAGACCGGGAGAGGTGGCTGTTTTTTTTCAAATGCCCAATTTTCAACAAAATAGCACAAGGCATTCAAAAAGAAAGGAAAATATGGCCCATTCAAAGGAAAATATAAAGCAGCAGAAAGCATCCATGAGGAAACAAACGTGACAGACGTACTAGACAAAGACTGAAAAAGAAACTGTCTCAAATATGCTCAAAGAGCTGGAGAAAAACATCGACAAAGAACTAAAGTAAGGAAATCAGGGAAATTATATGAACAAAATGATGATATCAACAAAGAGATAAGAATGATAAAAATTAACTAAACAAATTCTGGAGATGAAAATTTAAATAACTGAATTAAAGAAAAATCACTAGAAAGTTCAAAATCTGACATAAGCAGGCAGGAAAATATTCAGTGAACTAGAAGATCTGCCATTTGAAATTGTCAAGTCTGAGGAAAAGAAATAAAACAAATGAATAAAGGTAAACAGAGCCCATGGGTTTACGGGAAACCATCAAGTTGATTGATATACACACTATGAGGGTCCCAAAGAGAGAAGGGAGACAATGGGGAAGAGAGACTATTTGAAGAAATTATGGCTAAAAAACTCACAAAATTTGAGGAAAGACATGGATATACAAGTTCAAGCTGCTCAACAGATGCCAGGTAAGATACACTCAAAAGACCTACAACAAGATACATTGTAATCATTGTGCCAAAAGTCAAAGCTGAAGACAGAATCTTGAAAATAGCAAGAGATTCATCACGCACAAGGGATCCCTAATAAGATTATC
Organism: Equus quagga; assembly: GCF_021613505.1. NCBI lineage: Eukaryota > Metazoa > Chordata > Mammalia > Perissodactyla > Equidae > Equus > Equus quagga. The sequence goes on from NW_025803485.1 coordinate 2,546, forward strand.
AAGGGATTCTTCAGCAGAAACCTTGGAGGCGAGAAGCAGTGGGATGATATATTAAAGTGCTGAAAGAAAAAAGAAAAACCCTGTTAAGCAAGAATTTTATATCTGGCAAAAAATGTTCCTCAAAAATGAGGGAGAAATCAAGACATTCCCAGGTAAATGAAAGCTGAGGGCATACATTACCACCAGACTTGCTCTACAAGAAATGTTAAATGGAGTCCTTCAAGTTGAAATGAAACAATGCTAGGTAATAACTCATAGTCATAGAAAATGTGAGTATCTCCAGTAAAGGTAAAACAACGGGCAAATATAAAAAGCAATATTATTGGTTACCAGCTACACTTTTTTATTTCCTACATGAATTAAAAAACACTTATAAAGAATAATTATAAATCTATGTTAATATGTATAATATGTATAAAGATGTTATTTGTGACATAATATCTTAAAGTGGTGGTGGTAAACTGTGAGGGAGGAGAGCTTTGTATGCTATTGAAGTTAAAATGTTATCAATTTAAAATAGATTGTTTTAACTTTTGTATGTCATATGCAATTCACATGGTAATCACAAAGAGAATATAGATTATACTCAAAAGGAAATGAGAGGGAAATTAAAAGATGTCACAACAAAAAAATAGCTGAATAAAAAGGAAGGCAGTGATTGAGTAAATGAGGGGGAAATGCTGTAAGATGTACAGAAAATAAATAACAAAAAATAATAAAAATAAAAAAAATACAAAATTAAGTCCTTCCCTTTCAGTACTCACTTTAAATGTAAATGGATTAAACTGCCTTATCAAAACATATAAATTGTCAGAATGGCTAAAAATTTAGGATCGAACACCAGGCTACAAGAGATCCACTTTAGATCTAAGAACACATATAGGTTGAAAGCAAAAGTACGGAAAAAGGAGATCCCATGCAAATATTAACCAAAAGAGCGCTGGAGTGGTTACACTAATATTAGACAAATTAGACTTTAAGTCAAAAATTTATATAAAAGACAAAAAGAACATTATATATTGACACAAGGGTCAATTCTCCTAGAAGGCAAAATGATTATAATCATATATCCATGAAAGGTCAGAGCTCTAGGAAAAAAGTAGTGCTAAGAGGGAAATTTATAGCTATAAATGTCAACACTAAGAACGAAGAAAGATCTCAAATCAACAACCTAACTTTTCACCTTAAGGACATAGAAAAAGAACATTCTTCAGATAGAGGATGCAGAGAGCCCTGGGAGACAGGCTTGC
>NW_025803486.1:0-3805 GCF_021613505.1 Equus quagga
CACGGAAAGAGGTCAAAATATCAATATTAACAAGAGTTTGAAAGAAGCTGATTGCAATCCTCATGGATGATTTTGAGGGGTTCAGGACATCATTCGAGGAAGTAACTGCAGATGTGATAGAAATTGCAAGATAACTAAAATGAGAAATGGAGCCTGAAGTTGTCATGAATTACTTCAATCTCATGATAGAACTTTAACAGATGAGGAGTTGCATCTTATGGATGAGAAAGAAAGTGGACTCTTAAGATGGAATGTACTCCTGTTGAAGATAGTGTGAAAATTGTTGAAATGACAGTAAAGAATTTATAATATTACATAAACTTCATTATAAAGCAGTGGCAGTGTTTAGAGGATTGACTCCAATTTTGGAAGAAGTTCTATTGTGGGTAAAATTTTCTCAAACAGCATTGTGCACTACAGAGAAATCGTCCATGGAAAGAAGAGTCTACCCATGTGGCAAAATTCATTGTTGTGTTATTCTAAGAAATTGCTATGGCCACCTTAACCTTGAGCAACCACCACTCTGATCAGTCAGCTGCTATCAACATCGAGGCAAGACCCTCTGCCAGCAAAAAGATTATGACTTGCTGAAGGCTCAAATGATGGTCAGCATTTTTGGGCAATGAAATGTTTTTAAATTAAGGTATGTACATTATTGTTTTAGACATAATGCTGTTGCACACTTCATAGACTACAGTATAATGTAAACATAACTTTTATACACACTGGGAAACCAACAGATTTGTATAAGTCACTTCATTGCAATATTCATCTTATTGGGTGGTCTGGAACCAAACCCACAGTATCTCCAAGGTATGTCTGTATTTTGTAGTTATCCATTGTATCAGTAAATATCTCATTAATGTGTACTTACATAGTGTTGTATTTCATAAATATATTATAATTTATTTTCAAACAAGTGATTTGTTTCATATTTTTGCTATTCTAAAATGGTGATTTTGGAGGATAATGTTTTTTGCCAATATTCTTGATTATCCACCTTAAGAAAAACTTTTGTCACATTGACAAATCAAGAGGCATGCAATTATTTTGAGTTTTGTATAGGTAGCATGATAAAGAGTAGGATAGAGAAATAAGAAGTTCCAAGCACTTGTTCCCTAATAGAAACATTAAAAATAACCAATGACAACTAGAGATGAGCTAAAATAACTTTACAGACACTCTGACAAACAGTCAAAGTTCTCAGGAAACCAATTACATGCCCAATCAAGAAAAAGCCACATTAAAGCAGTAGGAAATCTAATGATGTATTTATTCACCCTTGCCCCAGCCCTTCCCTACCATGATGCAATGTGGTCAGGAGGAGGCAATGGCCCAATTTCCAATGGATTCCCTGAGAGACTGGTGTTTTTTTTTTTTTTTTTTGGCCTAACTCAGAGCTTAGATGGAAACAGCAGGATAGCTCAGTTCTTAGGTTGTGAAAAGCTGCTAGAAAGAGTAGAAATTGCCCACAAAAGTTAAGAGGGACTACAGACCTTCAGATGCCTGCAACAAGAGCTTACATACAGAGGAATACAGTAGAATATCTAAGTTACTGATAAGTAGCTAAGGTGAGACTATTCAGGTAATTAAGACATTCAAAAACAGCCATACATAAGGAAAAGAGAAAACACACATGCACGCACACACAGAGTACAGAAAAGATGCATGACCAGAAAAAACCTGAGAATATCTTTTTATACCTTAAGCCTTTATCCTGGGCTGATCTCAAGGCTCATGACATTCCCTGATGATTAATGAAGATCTTTTATGGCAAGGAACCAGAATGCAAAGACTGGGAGAGGTGGCTGTTTTTTTCAAATGCCCAATTTTCAACAAAATAGCACAAGGCGTTCAAAAAGAAAGGCAAATATGGCCCATTCAAAGGAAAATATAAAGCGGCAGAAAGCATCCATGGGGAAACAAAGGTGACAGACATACTAGACAAAGACTTAAAAAGAAACTGTCTCAAATATGCTCAAAGAGCTGGAGAAAAACATAGACAAAGAACTAAAGTAAGGAAATAAGGGAAATTATATGAATAAAATGAGAATATTGACAAAGAGATGAGAATGATAAAAATTAACTAAACAAATTCTGGAGATGAAAATTTAAATAACTGAATTGAAAAAAATCACTAGAAGTTTCAAAATCTGACATAAGCAGGCAGGAAAAGATTCAGTGAACTAGAAGATCTGACATTTGAAATTGTCAAGTCTGAGGAAAAGAAAAAAATGAATAAAGGTAAACAGAGCCTATGGGTTGACGGGAAACCATCAAGTTGATTGATATATACACCATGAGGGTCCCAAAGAGAAAACGGAGAGAATGGGGAAGAGAGACTATTTGAAGAAATTATGGCTAAAAAACTTACAAAATTTGAGGAAAGACATGGATACACAAGTTCAAGCTGCTCAACAGACTCCAGGTAAGATACACTCAAAAGACCCACAACAAGATACATTGTAATCATTGTGTCAAATGTCAAAGCCCACAACAGAATCTTGAAAATAGCAAGAGATTCATCATGTACAAGGGATGCCTAATAAGATTATCAAGGGATTCTTCAGCAGAAACCTTGGAAGTGAGAAGCAGTGGGATGGTATATTAAAGTGCTGAAAGAAAAAAAAAAACTGTTAAGCAAGAATTTTATATCTGGCAAAAAATGTTCCTCAAAAATGAGAGAGAAATCAAGACATCCCCAGGTAAATGAAAGCTGAGGGCATACATTACCACCAGACTTGCTCTACAAGAAATGTTAAATGGAGTCCTTCAAGTTGAAATGAAACGATGCTAGGTAATAACTCATAGTCATAGAAAATATGAGTATCTCCAGTAAAGGTAAAACAATGGGCAAATATAAAAAACAATATTATTGGTTACCAGCTATACTTTTTTATTTTCTGCATGAATTAAAAAACACTTATAAAGAATAATTATAAATCTATGTTAACATGTATAATATATATAAAGATGTTATTTGTGACATAATGTCTTAAAGTGGTGGTGGTAAGCTGTGAAGGAGGAGAACTTTGTATGCTATTGAAGTTAAGATGTTATCAATTTAAAATAGATTGTTATAACTTTTGTATGTCATATGCAATTCACATGGTAATCACAAAGAGAATATAAATTATACACAAAAGGAAATGGGAAGGAAATTAAAAGATGTCACAACAGCAAAATAGCTGAATAAAAAGGAAGGCAGTGATGGAGTAAATGAGGGGGAAATGCTGCAAGATGTGCAGAAAATAAATAACAAAAAATAATAAAAATAACAAAAAAAATACAAAAGTAAGTCCTTCCCTTTCAATACTTACTTTAAATGTTAATGGATTAAACTGCCTTATCAAAACATATAAATTGTCAGAATGGCTAAAAAAGAGGATCTAACAACAGGCTACAAGAGATCTACTTTAGATCTAAGAACACACATAGGTTGAAAGCGAAAGTACGGAAAAAGGAGATCCCATACAAATATTAACCAAAAGAGCGCTGGAATGGTTACACTAATATTAGACAAATTAGACTTTAAGTCAAAAATTTATATAAATGGCTAAAAGAACATTATATATTGACACAAGGGTCAATTCTCCTAGAAGGCAAAGTGATTATAAACATATATCCTTGAAAGGTCAGAGCTCTAAGAAAAAGGTAGTGCTAAGAGGGAAATTTATAGCTATAAATGTCAACACTAAGAACGAAGAAAGATCTCAAAGCAACAACCTAACATTTCACCTTAAGAACATAGAAAAAGGACATTCTTCAGATAGAGGATGCAGAGAGCCCTGGGAGACAGGCTTGC
>NW_025803487.1:0-5234 GCF_021613505.1 Equus quagga
TTCCAGCTACTTTGGGATTACACTTTCAGAGAAATTGCCAACCAGTTTGACAATTCATTCTTTACAGGTAGTATGTTTTTCTTTCTTTGCATTGGTGTGGCTCTCTTTTTCTCCTTGCCATTGAGCATGTTAAATTCATAAAGAAAACTTCAATTAAATTAGTTTTGGGGAGGCCTGTAGAGGGAGCTCTCACTCTGTACCACTCTGCATCAATTAATCCAGTCAGGAAGACATCAAACACAGACCCCAACAGGAAGGCATCAGTTACTGACTGCAACAGTAGGAGACGTACCTTTCACTCCCAAATAGGAAGTGCAACTAATTTACTACTTCAGCAGGAGGAAGGAAGACATTCTTCTTGCCCAGCAATACACCAAGTCAATGGAAAACACAGCAGCTCAGCCAATGAGAAGTCACCATCCCGTGATCTTTTACTTTCCTCCTGTGAACTTTCATTTGTTTTTCTTGCTGATGATTTTTTGAGTAGAAAACACTAACCCTTAAATCTGTCCTCAGATTTTGTTTGGGATCATCCCTCAGATTCCACGTTAAGAACTGTTGGTGGCAGCTGCAGTTCTCCATTTTGTTTGCAATCAGTCCCCATTCCTTGGGGTTTACTGGTTCAACCCTTGTCCCCTGTGCAAGGCTCCATGGGAGCTGTTGGAGGTATGCACAGGGCCTTCTTCTGGACAGGATATAGTAACATCTCTTGGTTACTGCCAATATATGAAGGTGCACAGGTTTGTTTATATTATTCTGTCTATATAAAAGGTACCTAAAAAATGAGATTCCTTGTATCCAAAGAATTGAACACGACCTTCTGAAATATCTGCATATTTCATGTTTAATGACTATAATCCCAGGAGTTGTAGATATCTAGAAAGATGGCAACATTTCATTAGAAACAACCTAGAATTAAAATGGCCGTTATGGGGAATGTTGCGAATAGATAAAGTTGCTCATTTAAAAGATACACTTAAGAACAAGGGAGTGCCAGTAGAATGGGATGTTTACTTTAATTATTATGCAGAAGCTTACAAGAGGCTTCAAACTTCGAAAATAGCTTCATTAAAAGATTCAATACAAAAGGCTAATGAAAAATTAAAGAGACAAAAAACACCTAAAACAAAAGATACTAAGACGGACATGTCTATGGACATGATTCCTACCACCCTCCTTGTCTTTTTTCACCTGAGTACTCATGTTTTACTAATTCTCTATCTGAAATGATAGTTTACTCTGAAGAGATCATTAAACAATTAATATTTAAAACAAAAATAAAATAAATGTAAATGTTTAAATTAAATATCAATATATACATATTTAAAGTAAAATAAAATATCTGGGGCTGCAGACGAGCCCCCTCAAGTGTCCTTCACCCCAAGGTCAAAGACTTAGATAAGAGCTGCAAACAATTATCAAAATATTGACCCAAAGATTGGTGTCTCAATTGTAATCAACTGGGACTCTGGGAAAGTGATTGTCCTCACAAACCCTATTCAAATTCTTTCAAGTCAACTTAAAAGCCCCCAAATAAGCCCCTCTCAGATGTGATTGCCAAAATTAATTTTTAAGAGAGCCCTACTTAGTTGTTTTGAAGGACAAATGCTGCTTGTAAGATTGAACATTCTAAAGTTCTCAGAAAATATAACCGAATCTAACCCAAATGCCTTTCAAGTTCACATGATCTGGGATTATTTCTAGTAAATAAAAGCTAGTTTAAGTTTTTTTGGTTTAATTAAAACAGACATGTATTTAAAGTTATCAACATTAAATATCATATTTTTGTTCTACCTAGACTTGCAAATTTGTCAAGAAGAAATTAACTCAGTATGATGGAATTTTCATAAACCATCTAAACCTAATTTTCAAGAGCAAGTAAATTAAATAAATGCAAGTAGAATAAAAGAATTTTTTGTAAAAATTTTCAAATAAGTTTGCCAAATCTTTTCAGTAACCTGAAACTTTAGAGTTTTGGTAAATTGACTTAAATGATAGTAACTTATTGAAGGTCTGGACTATTTCCTAATAAGATAAAATATTGAAAATTAGTTATTCAAATAAGTTTATCTACGTTTGCCCTCCTATTTCAGAGAAACTAAAGATAAAATTGGGTCTATTAGTAAACATGCTTTGCGTCATGCTGAGAATATTTCTACGAAAAAGCATATATTTCTATAAATTATAAAAACTGTGTCTGCCAATCCACAGAATACTAATGTAAAAGACATCATAATTGCGTGCTTCTCAGTTTTCACAACACATTAAAGGTTTCTAAGGGTTAAAAATTCTAACAAAAGTAATTAAAACAACTGGAAATATTACAGAAAAGGTATTTTATGTATGGTCGGCACTGGCTAAGATTGGAATCCTTCTTTATACTGTTTCTGTATAGAAATATGTGATAGAAATTGTGTAAAATTTCTTTAAATTTTGACATATGCTGGTATAATGTTTTCAGTCACATCCTAGTTGTTATATTAAAATGTTTTGTGTCACAAAAATAACCAAATTATTTTGTCAATTGCATTATAATAAACCATGTGTTTAGTTTTTTGTAATTTATAGTTATTCTGATGCCTTATTGAAGATGCTTTGTCTTCAATAAGATTCCTAAAAAGGAAAATTATAAAACTGAACTGGATCTCGATCATCAAAATTGAGACTCACACTAAAAGGACCAAATTTGATTTTCAGGGAATCTTCTTAGCTGATTTTCATGCAAAGACAGCTACAACATAATCTATAAAGATTGTAGCACATGTGGATGAAGTCCATTCAGAACCTGCAAAAAAAAGCTCCCTCATTGACAGACTTTTGCCATCCTGATGTCTTTGTAACAAAACAACATTCAGCTCCTAAGTCACAAAAATGGGGATGAGTAAACAATGGCTGTAAATTAAGCAAACAGCTGGGGCTATTAGAAAGCCAAGATGGCTGCTTGGTTCTTCTTGGCTCCCTGGAAAACACCATTCTGTCGTTTTTGTGTTTTTTCAGTCACCATAGTGCACTTGGTATGACTCAAATTATGAACTGACATTGGTGGAGAGACTACTACAAAATTCCAAAAACAGTCTACCAGCAATGTCAGACCTGTCAGGTATATAATCCTGGGAAAAACTGTTTTTGTCCACAGAGGCGTCAGACCTTCTGCCTCTGGACCCTTTAAACACCCGCAGCTGGGCTTCATTCAATTTCTACTTAGCACGGGTTGTCAATATGTTCTTATTACTCTATGTCTGTTTTCCAGATGTGTTGAAGGCTTTCCCTGTTGCAAGGCTGATGCCTTCACAGTGGCAAAGAAACTGTTAGAAAATATGTTTCCCACTTGGGGTACACCTTCCACAATCGCCAATGATTGAGGCACTCACTTCATTGGGCAAATCATATAAGCCTTAATGAAAACCTCACAAACTATTTAGAAATATCACTGTCCATTTTCGGTACTGCTGCCTAACCCTTTGTGCTGCCAACTCCAGTGAGTTGACTCTTGGATTCACATGCTGTATCTAAAGAAGGCATCAAACCCCAAGAGGACCTGCACACTGTCCAGGGACCTGAAATTTAAGATTTCCAGGAATTGAGGCAAATGGCATCTGAAGGAGAAGCTTTCCCAAGATGACCGGAGTGGGCTTCTACACCGTTTCCTCACTGTTGTTTCTTTCTTTCTTTCTTTCTTTTAATCGTATTTATTTAATTAGTACCCTACTCTTTTCTTTTTAAAGATTGGCACCTGAGCTAGCAACTATTGCCAATCTTCTTTTTTTTTTTCTGCTTTTTTTTCTCTCTCCCCAAATCCCCCCAGTACATAGTTGTATATTTTAGTTGTAGGTCCTTCTAGTTGTGGCTTGTGGGATGCAACCTTAACATGGCCTAAGGAGCGGTGCCATGTTTGTGCCCTGGATCTGAACCCTGGGCCGCTGAAGCAAAGCACACGAACTTGACCACCTAGCCACGGGGCTGGCCCCTCACTGTGGTTTCTTACTTCCTTTTCTCCCTCTCTTTCTTGGAAGAACAATGGCCCTGTGTTCATTTCCCAATCTAATGCGAAAAGGGGAAACCTCTCCAATTCTTAGATTTGTCATCAGAAACCAAGACAGCAATGATTCCTTAGTTCCCCCTAAATAACTTTTCTCAAATTCCAAGTGTCACTATATTTAGGTTGTCTTTCAATATGGAATAGTTGTAATAGCACAATATCTGAGTCTTGGTTGAATGATGCTAACACTTTTGTACCATACCAATAAATGGATCCTTGAATGTCATCGCTCATGCAGGAGCCTTATGCACAACTTCTACCTACACCTTTATATGTGGAGGTTTTGTAATGACCTTTATGCCTGGGAAACTTATTGCCTTGACAGCTGAAGAATAAAAGGACGATGTACCCTTGATGTGTTCATGGTTTTATTCTCTTTCTGTAACAAAATGGAAGCCTCGCCTTGGTTCAGCCCATCAAACTTATATAACCACCTAAAAAAGAGAACTTCAAGGAGTTTTACATGATTCTGGGCTTACGTTTGCAGGGAATAATTCCTGGGAGTATTTGCAGGGAGTACCAATGCGCAAATGTTTGGAAATCTCTCCCTACATTAGGAGAGTTGACTGATTCCATGGCCAAAGCAGTCTCAGCTCAGCAACAATTGCTTGATTCATTGGCTAAAACAGTTTGGATAATTAAATAGCCCTTGATTGTCTACTTGCTGAGCAAGGAGGTATCTGTGCAGTAGCAAATATCTTGTGGTTCACATGGATAAATGACAACAAATTTCACATAATGATCCATGGTCTTTTGATCTATTTAACTGGTTACCTTCAAGCCTGGATTCTTGGCTTGGAACTGTCTTACAAACTGGGTTTGTTAAGTTGTTTTTAATTCTGCTCTGTATACTTGTTGTTAAGTTCTGTACCTATTCCACATGGAACTTTTGTAAAAATGGCATGTCTAATGAGGTGTTGTTAACTCAGCACTTCAAGATGCTTTTCTGTACTTACAACCTCAACTGAATTTCAACTTTGAGTAAGAAAAGCCTGAGTGTTCTCCCTACTACCCTTCCTTGTTACTCAAGTCTGGTCTCAACCAGTTTCCAATCCATGTACTTTCTCTCCAACATGGAACACAGCACCCAAGAAAGGTCCTTCCTGGCACCAAGGGACAAAAGCTACTGACTTGAGAAATCCTGAGTCTTGATCAGTGATGATTTCAGAGAAAGATCTTTATCAAAAGGGAGGAA
>NW_025803488.1:0-1138 GCF_021613505.1 Equus quagga
TGTATTCTGCCATTGTTGTAATAGTCTATAGACGTCTATTATAACCATTTATTTGATTGCATTGTTGAGTTCAACTATGTCCTTACTGATATTCTGCCTACTGGATCTGTCCACTTCTGAGAGAGGGTTTTGCAGTCTTCACCTATGACAGTGGATTCATATATTTATCCTTGTACTTCTATCAGTTTTTGTCTTCCTTCCTTTGATGTTCTGTTGCTAGATGCATACACTTTAGAATTTTTATGTCTCCTTGTAGTTTTTGACCTTTGACACTTTTTTCCTTTCTCATGGAAATCACAGGAAAACATGACAGACAGGACCAGAAAGCTTATTTAAAGAAATACTGGCTGAAATTTCCTAAATATGGGGAGAAAGATAAAATCCAGTTTCATAAATCCCAAAAGACCAACAAGACAAATCTAAAGTAAACTCCACTGAGGTACATTATAATCAAATTGCCAAAGTCTGTGAAGCAGAGATATCTTTGACATTTAAAATTTTTGCTATAATGACTGTAAATATTGGAGTTTTGATTATTTGTTAAAATTTTTTATTTCCTTTTTATTGTTTTTGTTTATTGATTGTGGTATTTTTCTTGTCTATGTGTGAGGATGCTTGGCACTGAGCTATTCTCTATTGCCAATCTTCCTCTTTTTGCTTGAGAAAGATGATCCCTGAGTTAACATCTGTGCCAATCTTCATCTACTTTGTATATGGGATGCTGCCACAGCATGGCTTGATGAGCAGTCTGTAGGTCCATGCCCAGGATCTGAACCTGTGAGACCCAGGCCACTGAAGCGGAGCATGTGAACTTAGCCACTACACTGGGCCACCCCTGAAATCTTTATTATTATTCTTTTAAGCTGTGAGACAATTCTTAGATTCAGATACCCTTTCAACTATGGAAAATTCTTGTTCTTTCAGCAGAGTATTCTGTCTGGTGACTCAATTATTTGTATTTTGTATTTCATTTTTTCTCTTTTCTTTCACTGTCAGTCCTTTTAGACAATAAATCTCACCTTTTAATTTTTAAAATTTTCACTTGTCAAGTGACTGCAGTATATCTTTCAAAGTGCTAATAGTACCTGAATGGGTTTTACGCTTATATGTCACAGAATCACTGAACGTTCTATATAAA
>NW_025803489.1:0-26710 GCF_021613505.1 Equus quagga
TCCCATGTTACTGAAAGGAGAAATCCCAGAGAAGGTGATACCTCCAACAATCCCCTTTGTCCTAATCTTGAGAATCATTTGGCTTCTCTCTGGGAAATAAACTGCAATTGGTTTGAATGTGCTCTGCTCTACCTCTACAGATCGCTGTTTCCAGCTCCGAGGGAACGGAGTGGGCCAGGCTTAGAGGTGGGTGATCTCTGGTGGTGAGGGGGTGGCCCAGGGATCAGTGTCTTCCAAAAGCATTAGGGGTTTATGTCTAAAGATTACAATAAAAATAACTTGGTAAGGCAGCTTGTGGAGAGAGCTTGAAATTTGGAGTTGGAGGACCCGGGTTCAGGACCCACTCCTACCATGAGCTTCTGAGCAAATGATCTAAGCAATTAAAAGGGAAACAATGATGTCTACATAGTGATTTCCTGTGTGGATAATATTGCTGGTGAAAAGGGCTCAGTGACTGATAATGTGCTAAAAATCATTAAGCCTTAAAGTTTTAAATGAGAAAAGAGTAATAGGGTGTGAGTATGACACAAATACATTCTGTGTTTGTGGTCCGTCTTCCAAGCCCAGAAGGCCATCTCACCCTCCAATTTATGGTAAAAATGGCTTCCTTTGATCTCTGTACAGCCTTAACTTCTAATCTGAGAATAAAGCTGTCTCACCTTCCAGTTGTCTTCTGATCTGGAAAATGGACTCTGAGTTTCCTCATCTGTTTCCTGCCTCAGATTTACTGTGGGGCTTCATTCAGACAATGTATGTGGAAGTCTTAGCCACTATAGCTTGCACAAAGTCAGCACTTCATCAAAGGTAGCTATGGCTTTAGACATTATTTTTCAATTTATCAAAAATTCTTCAAAACTTCTAATGGTGAAGGTGGCAGAAATGAGCCCAGGTTCCTTCATCGCTTCCATTCTGGGTTTCATAGCCTTAGTTGAGGGAAGGTTAAGATGGAAGCAGCAATAGAAGAAAAACGTCACTTACTCAGTGTCCTCCCTCCCACTGTTCTGGCCAATAACGTAGATTACAATGCAGGTTGATATCTGTGTCTTCACCATTTTTCTCTCTAATAGAAGTTCTCTTTGTCTTCTATTCAATCCATAAGTGCTTAATAAATTTCTGTGTTTTCTTTCTCATTGGCTTATGTAGCTGAGTGAGAGTGAATACTTCCTCACCTGGGCTCCAGAATCTTCGCTCCGTGATCCCCATGACATCTTGTGACAAGTTCTGTGACCTGATTTCCATCACTATCGCACGTGAAGGCATTATCTCTGCATCTTCTGGAACTTCTCTAATTGTCTAGGAAGACTCCTCAACACACCAAGAATCAAAGGTTTTTCCCAAATTCCCACTCTCTCTGCCATGCCCAGAACTCGACCATGCTGAGACCTCCCTCCACCTGATCAATAAATGATTAGCCTTGCAGTCATGTGACTTGTCTTTGTGTGTGTGAGAGATGTGGGGCCGACAGCAAGCAAATGAGGGGGCTTCCTTGGCCCTGTACCCATAACCCTCCTCTAGCTTCTCAGAATCTTCCCTGAGTTTCAGGATTCTCCCTCCTCTGCAGTAATTCTCTGTCCCTGTGAGGGCTGCTTGCCCTTTGATTTGCCTATTTCTTAGTGAGCTGCTGAGACAAACTATAAGACTTGCCCTATAATTTGGCCCATCCTACAATTCTCTTTTTCTATGAGTTACTGAGAGACAGATCCCGCTGAGGCTGATACCACCTGGACATGTTTCAGAGCGTGCCTCCACATCCCAGCTTCTCTGTGTCATCCATCCTATGAGATGGCCAGTGTCCTTTTGTACTCTTGGGAAATCTCCTTCAACCACTGCTGTTACCTACTGTGAACATATTCAGTGAGATTCCATGACACGTGAGCAATACCTATCCTCAGCAATCTGTACTTGGTACACTCAGGAGGCATCAAGCAGGCTAAATGTTATTAACTTCTTCCTTATGGAGCTTGCAGTCTTTGGAGAAAGGAAAATAAAAGATCTTCCTCTACTTATCATCTTTTCCTGACAGTGTAAAATTTACACATGGGTGTTGGGGCAGAGCAAGACATGGGCGGGGGTTGTCCTGCAAAAAGAATGACTCAGTCATCATGGACATAAGCTTATGGAGAGAAGGCTTTCTAGGCATCTGATGCTCCCCACATCTTACCCCACCTCCAGATCAGAAGATAAGTTAGGGTCAGGCTTATGACTCCTGACTGAAGCAATGGGTCTGGTTTGCTGAAATGTGACAAAAGGCTATGCAGAAAATCAATCTGTCATATTAGAATCTTTCATTTATAAATGTTGGCATTTAGGGGTCAGAACAGCTGATATTCAGAAGGGCACAGCCCAGCATTTCCTTGAGATAGCTGAGAACATTAACTACTGTAGCAATCAATGCAAGCAGGGCCACAGTGATGGTGAAGATGGCTGGGTTGTACCACAGGTCAGGAAACTGCAGCCCAGAGGGAGGCACAAAAAGACCCTCAGCTGATCCCAGGTCAAGATGGCAGCTTGAGCTCACCCTGAAACCTACCCTCCAAATCCTGACGTTTTAAGCAAATGAGGCATGAAATGTTAAGAACGCTCAACAGCAAGGAGTGAAGAGGTTTGTAGATCAAAGACAGAGAGGTTCTTTCCACAAGAAAAGAAAGAAAGAGAACAGATGGGAATGATGTGGGTAAACAGGCCAGAGCAGCACTGTCCTCTGGGTTCTGAGTCCAGATCTGGGTCACATGTGCAGAGTTGGAGGCAAGTGTAGCAACGGCCAGGTGCAGCTGAAGATGCATACCTCTGAGAAGCAGGGGCTGAGTGAGAATGAATTTGAAGACAGCTCCTCTCCCGCACTTGGGGTCACAGAAAGAAGCTGACTGCCTGAGGCCTACAAAAGAGGCATCGCCACGCATTTGAGAAAGAAAAAAAGCAGCCGCTGCTATCCTGGAACTGGCTTGACTCCCATAGCGAGGCTTCCATGTTATCACAGGCTGGCCTGATGCTCACGGCTAGGCCAGGTTGTTCTGCTGGACGGAAACAATCTCATAAAACATCAGCATCACACAAGGTCACTCCAAGATCATAGAAGCAAGATCACTGTGCAATCTACAAACATGCCCCTCTCTCTGCTAGAATGAGTGACTGCTACTTCTTTACCGATTACAACTTTATTCTCATGCTTATCTCCACTCCCTATAGACAAGATTTATTGGGATATCCAATCACAGACTTGCCCCTGCTTTCTGACAGCACCAAATCTAGAGCTTCCTTAGATTCTCCCCAAATCCTATAGTAGATTCTTCCTAACACTCTCTCGCTGAGATACCCATGGTTCCCAATGGTGAGCATTCTTGCTAGCTGCAGCAACAACCCAGCTAATCAACTACAAGGATATCGCTGGTGGTCTTTGGTTGAAGAGTATTAACATTTTTAGGACTAGAACCCAGGCCCATTCCATGCATGTGCTGCCTGGAATTCTGGGAGGCACCAAGCTAAACCACAAATGCAGGGCCTGGTTCAATGCTATGCATCCTGTAGGGGCTGGGACACAGGAGGCCTCCAGGAATTTTGGTCTGAGCAGCTGAAGGATGGAATTGTCATTTACTCCAGTCAGCTGAAAGAACCAGCTAAGTGGGAAAAGATAAATATCTCAGTTCTGAACATTTAATTAGTTTATCTAGCTAGGCTGCTATAAAAAAGAGACTCAACCATAATCCAGTATGGTTTAATGAAGATACAATTAATTTTGCCCTTCTGGGAACAATCTGAAGTATGTGTTCTAAGTTGGCTGGCAGCTCCCTACCAAGTAGTAATTCAGGAACCCTGTTCTATCTTGTTTCTCCACCAACCCTAGGACGTTGTGCTTATCTGTGTGGTTAAAGCAGAGGTGCAAGAATTAAGGGAAAAGAGAATGTGATGGAAGCATGGTCTTATGACTACTGTCCTCCTTGGGCCCTGGCTCTGTGAGGTTCTTCCTTGTCACTTATCCCCCATGGCCACATCTACTTCCTGCTTGTGCGGGTTTGGAGACATTATTTTGAGGATTAAAGAGTCACATGCTTTTGCTATAGGCCAGATCTGAATGTTTTTTGGCCATGCAAATTCCTCAAAAACTTAGTAGGCTTTGGATGTATTTGCCTCTTGACTCTTCCATGTGCAGATAACCAGACCCCCAAAATCTTATCTAGACATAGAGTTAAGCCTGGAAACTCTGGTGTTTTTCTAGATTGGCCTTATGCCCTTCCCAGCCCATTTGCTTTGCTCAATTTAATGGTGGCTACTTTGAGGACATCTAAAACAATGGATTTGGGTGGGGTGAGCCCTTAATCCCTTCTTTGCCTGCAGGCTCACAACCTTTCATGACAGCAGCATTCTCTCCTAAGACCAGACTTCCACTTCACAGCCACTACTTACAACCCCTTCACTTTGAGATAAAGAAGCAGTGACTCTCACTCAACTTAGAGTGAGGCTTCAGGCAGAGGGGGCCTCCCTTTGGAAAGCTGTGCTACCTTCACTCTCTCTGTTTGCAGCCTCGGTGGCTCTAGCCTGAGTTCTTCCCGCATCTAAGTTTTGCTGAAATGAGCAAGAAATTCTGCACGTGATACCAATATTTCAACACCCTGAGTCTTTTCCATTTCATCCCTTAGCTACAGGCCCCGTCCACACATGCTCTATTTTCCAAGGTACAGCAGGAACCATTTGACCAAATGTTTTCCCAACATGTAATGAGAGTTACCAGCTTTCCAGGCTGTGACAGCTGAATCCTTGATGCCCAACACCAGCCCTCGAGTAAACTGACCACATCTTTTAGGTTCTCTCAATTGTCCCAGCTAGCAAATCTTCACCATACCCCATATACATTTAACTAGGCTTGGGTGATTAAAATCATGAATAAGCCGGACATTGCACTTGTTATTGAAGATCTGGTCAGTTAAAGGACCTCTGAAATGTGGACCAATTTATGTCTGATAAAGATCAAAGCCTGGGGATGTTTGCCAGCTAGTTTCCAGAAAGATTAAGAATGTAAATCTCTATTCAAGTTAGGATGAATGACCCTTTGTATTCTGTACATCCACCCTGTTAGCATAAAAGTGACCTTGCTGGTCTAATTTACTTTGGCTGTTCTCACTGACATCAAGACATCTGGATTTTAAAAACTCATTATTTTTTCCTAGGCATGTAACCTTTACTCTTAAAGCCATAAATAGTAATCGCTTTTCTTTGGGAAGTACATTCCCCCAGTGGCTGTGATGCCCACAGGAAATAAAAGACTGCTTTTTTAAAAATAAAGAGAACTTTAAGTCTCTCACCATCTCCATTTGTACCTGATTGCAATAAATCAATGCCACTACAGATTGATTTAATAATAGATTTCATTATCAGCAACATAAGTGTGACTTTTCTTCAACAAATTAAAAGAGAATGTACTAGATCTATATTAGCATTGTTAGTTCTCAAACAGAAATTGTTGACAGAAAAAAGGTAGTTGTTAAATGGTATGTGTCGTATGATATCACTCACACACATTTTAAATAACACACAGACAAATGCAAAACATCATTCATGGATTGCTAAATGTAGGATAATGCAGCGCTTCTCACAGCGTGCATGCAGTTCCCTGGGGATCTTGTGAAACTGCAGGCTCTGATTTAGCAGGTCTGGGGTGGGACCTGAGATTCTGCTTTCTACCAAGCTCCCGGAGATGCCAATGCTGTGCCACCTTGGGAGCGGGGTGACATGAGCAAAGTGAAACCTTCTTCAGTGCATCTAGTCTTGGACGACTTTGCTCCACCTGGGTGCTGGAACCTCTCAGTTTTACTTCCAGACTCCCAAAAGGAAGCCTCATCCATGAGTGGTTGTTGAAATAGGTGTTTCTGTGGGGCGTATAAGGGCTGGCACTTCCTATTCCACCATCTTGCTGATGTCAACCCACATCAGTTATCGTTGTACCTAAAAGACACACAGAGAGAAAGACACTAAGTGTTCAAATGTATTTTTTAATTTTCTAAAATATCTAATGAAATCAGGGATGAAGTGAAAGTTACAGTGGAATCAGCCATTACGGGGGCTATGCTGCTGCTTCTTCCTACACTTTGCTCAGGGACTGGAGGGCCAGGCTCACAGCTGAGTCCCATTGGGGATTTTCCATCATGATACTTAAGTCATTTCTTATTAGTTCATTAGCACCCTACTGTCCCCTCACTGCCCATCAACAGGTTCTTAGGGTCTGAAAACAAATTGAGTTGGTTAAAGGAAAGGAAATCAATCTGCTGCAAAGAGCACCACAGAAGAATATTCCAAATGCAGGCAAGTATGAACTAGGATTACTCAGTAGATCACAGATGCCACCTTCCTTCCAAGAGTTAAAAATATATGTTCGGAAACTCTACTTGTGCATCAAAAACAGAGTTAAAAAGCTCTATTCTTGGCATCCAGCTGGACAGGAGAAATGGGTCCTGTATTAGTTTCCTGTTTCTGCTGTAACAAATCACCATAAAGTTAGTGGTTGAAAACAGCACAAGTTTAGGGGCCGGCCTGGTGGCGCAGAGGTTAAGGGCACACGTTCCCCTTCGGCAGCCCAGGGTTCACCGGTTTGGATCCTGGGTGTGGACATGGTACCCCTGGCAAGCTATGCTGTGGCAGGTGTCCCGTATATAAAGTAGAGGAAGATGTGCACGGTTGTTAGCTCAGGGCCAGCCTTCCTCAGCAAAAAGAGAGGAGGATTGGCAGCAGATGTTAGCTCAGTGCTAATCTTCCTCAAAAAAAAAAAAAAAAGCACAAGTTTATAATATTATGGTTTTGGAGGTGAAATGTCTGACATGAGGCTCAATGGGCCAAACCTGAGAGCCCCGTGTCTGTCATTTTATTCAGATCACCTTCTATGTCCTTCCTTAGAGTTTTAAAGTTTTCTCCTCAGTAATTTTCTTATGTATTCTTAGCTGTTGATTCCTAGACACTTTCACAGTTGGTTGTTTTTTTTTTTTTGGTGAGGAAGATTGGCCCTGAGCTAACGTCTGTTGCCAATCTTCCTCCTTTTTATTTTCTCCCCAAAGTCCCAGTACATAGCTGTATATCCTAGTTGTAAGTCCTTCTAGTTCTTCTATGTGGGATGCCGCCACAGCATGGCTTGATGAGCAGGGTGTAGGCCCACGTCCAGGATTGGAATCAGGGAACCCCAGGCCACCGAAGGGGAACTTGCGAACTTAGCCACTAGGCCACAGCGCTGGCCTCTGTTTTTGGTTTTCTTAACCATTAACCATTAGTTATTGCTATTAGTTTTTGCTGGTACAGCCATCCCTCAGTATCCTCGGGGGATTGATTCCGGGACCCCCAGCAGATACCAAAATCCGCAGACGCGCAAGTCCCTTATGTAACCTGGCCTGGTACAATGAATACACCCAGCCCTCATATCTGTGAGCTTCACATCCACAGATTCAACTTAATTCCTCCGTATCTGTGAAATTTTGATCTATTGTTGGTTGAATCACTGATGCAACACATACAGATACGGAGGACTGATTGTATAAAGAAATGCTATTGATTTTTGTAAGTTGATCTCTCTAGCAACCTTGATGAAATTTTTTATTAGCTATAATAAAATTAGTTCTAATACCTCATGGATGCTGCTAGTTTCATAGGTGCATGGTTATATTATCTGCAAATAGTGTCAATGTATCTCTTCTTATCCTCTTGCTTCTCTTTTTTCTTCTCTTCCTATAGCTTTAGCCAGAACCTCCAGGAATACTTTAAACATTGAAACCATATTTTCTATACCAGTGGTTGGCAAACTATGGCCCGGAAACCAAATCTAGCCCAAGCCTATTTTTGTATAGCCCATGAGCCAAGAACACTTGCGATCGATATTAGGAACACTAATTTTTAAACCCACTGGAGCAAAATGTTCTTCCAAAAGAGAATTCCATTCTTCTAATAGACTTAGATTTTCAAAAGAAAAAATTTTACTCAACATTATATTTTTAATTTCATCAAAAGTCTAGAAATGTGTTTTCTCTATTATTATATTAGTACCTACATAATATCTTCCAGTTTGCCTCTTGGCCAAAGCCTACAATATTTACTACTTTGCCCTTTAGAGAAAAACTTTGCTGACCCCCTTTTCTACACCATGACCTTTCCCTCTGGCTGCTCTTTACTAGAGTCATTTGTGCTCCATTTTTCCCCCAAAGAAACATGTTTGTGAAATTGAGCCCTTCAGAGTGCCTTCAATAAAATAGGCATTAAATATTATGACTGAGGGATTAAGGAGATATTTTAAGTTGTCCTGTTACTGCTCCCCTTTAAATATCATGAAGAACTCAAACCCAAATGGAGGAAATGCAGATAAATGTCAAATAAACTTCCAGAGTAAATATCAAACCAGGACACCCTGAGGTTATCTGAGGTTTCAGGGACAACACTGAAGATTCCAAATCTCTATTCTTGGCTTAAATGACCTCGTCACTTGATTCTCTTGTCCCAGGACAGAACTTGAGTTGAAACTGTCTGCTCCTGGAACCAGGCTGGTCAAAATATGAGCTATTGTTCTTAAAAACATTTCTTAAATATAGCATTCTTCAACAGCATTTCAGAAACATTGTTCTATTGGTTTCAAAAAGGCTATGATGGATCTGTTTGGTTATTAGAATAATGGACAATTACTGGCTAACCATTTGGTAAAGAAAGAGAGAGAACTGGAGTGCCAGGTTGTTCAGGAGAGCCTGGCCTCCGAAATAGGACCAGGTCAGCAGCACTGAGAGCCAGTGCCCAGCTGCCAGGAATCCCACAACCTAACAAATCTACCTGCATTTTCCCCTGTTTCTGTTAAATCTGAATTAGTTATACACACAATTTTCCTCAAACACCCCATGAGCATTCCCATCACTGGACCCTTGTCCTTGCTGCTTTCTCCCTTTGTCTGACATATTTGTCCCCAGTATCTGCATGGCCCACTTCCTCATGGCCTTCTGGTCCCTATGTGTCACTTTGCACAGAGGACTCCTCCAAACCCCAAGTATAAAGTAGCGCTCTTTCCCCACTTTGCTTGACTGGCCCCCCATATTTATTAGTTTCTTGCCTGTCCTCACTCCCTCTAGAATGTAAGTACAACAAACTCAGGGAGCTCCTTTTGTTCACTTCAGTATCCAACACCTGAAACAGTGCCTAGCCTGACACACACACTCCATGCTCATTGCCTTAGTAAGTGGTTTTCCCTGACCTGCAGAGGAAGAACGAGAGAACCCATTCTCTTTCTCCCTTGTCTTGTCCTAATATTTTCAGGAGGGTGTCTCAGCTCAGACCGAAGAATGTGGGGCCCTTAGGATTTTTCCCATTGGTGGAAGTAGAGAGATGGGGACTCTAAGGAGATTGCTTCCTAAAATCTCTTCATAAAACTCTGGGCTCTTGGAACGGAGGCCTAGTTGTCCCTCACACACACAAGAGCAGGCCTAGCAGTCAACCTTCAAGAGAAGAACAAGGGATCCAGGACCCTTTCTCCCCACCTCCTACAACCCTGGCCAGAGTGCTACCCCACTCCCATTTCTGTCAGCCACCTGGGGGTCTTGAAAGAAGTCAAGATTCAAGAAGCTGCTGACATGACAGGCACAGACTTGACCAAAGGGACGGAGATGGGTATTCCTGAACATGGCCCAGTCTTTTGAGTTGAGGCTGAGTGGGCTGAGGGCACTGGAGGCCTCTGTATACACAGATAAAAATGGAAGACCAGATTTGCAGGGTTGAGAAGAAAAGGAGGGACTGAGTGTGTGGGGAGCTCACGACACAGCCTTTACCTGTGCTTCCTGTTTCCTGTTCCCTCAAATCAGTTTGACTGGTTTGAAGCACAGACTCTTGCAGTAGGTAAGTATATGCATCTCCACTCAAAAAAATAAAGGGATTACTACCTGAGTGGTCATCTTGTATGATACGTATATTGCTATCCCTCTGCCCCGAACTGACAGCTATGCCCACATCTCCACATTCCTTCATGTCAGGAAAAGATATGTAGAAAGCTTTCCCCATCACTGAGCTGCTGCTCCCTATATTCCTTCACTATCCTTTTCCATCTCAGATCTAAAGCAAAGAATATAATAAGAATTCATTTAAATCTTCCCCATCTCTAAAAGGGGGATAATACTAACAGTAATACCTAAATAATAGATTGTCCTAAAGATTAAATTAGGTAATACTGAAAAGCCTTTAGAACAGTGCCTGACACACAGTAAGTACTACCTAAAGTATTTGCTGTCATTCTTCTTTCAATGCATTTCTTGATTCAGTTTGGTCATAATTTAATTTCAATTTTTACATCTATCTCCAAAATTAAGATTCATCCATAGTATGATGCACTTTCATTTTTATTGTATGATTCTTATCAGATTTGATTATAAGATAATGTTAACTTCATAGAATATATAAGGGAGCTTTCCACCTGAAAATGGTTCAAATACCTTCGGGATGATGAATTCTTTAGAGATTATCATTTAAATTACAGAGAATTAACCCATAAAACCACTGGACCATCATTTTTGTAACTGGTTTCTTCAGTTTTCTGTTTCTCTAGGGCTGTGATATTTGTGCTGTCCACCAAAGATTTATGCTTCTCCTAGGCACGTTGCAGTTAGACGTGGCCCTGGGACTTGCTTTGATCAGTGAAAAGTGAGCAGTAGTTCCACAAGTCCTAGGTATCAGGATTTTTTTTAACCTTTTTTTTTTTTTTTTTAAAGATTGGCACCTGAGCCAACAGCTTTTGCCAATCTTCTCTCTTTTTTCTCTTGTTTTTCTTCTTCTTCTTCTCCCCAGAGCCTCCCCAGTACATAGTTGTATAGTCTAGTTGTGGGGGTCCCTCTAGCTGTGGCATGTAGGACGCCACCTCAGCATGGCCTGATGAGTGGTACCATGTGCGCTCAGGATCCGAACTGGCAACCCTGAGCCACGGAAGCGCAGCGCAGGAACTTCACCACTCGGCCACCGGCCAGCTGGCATCAGGATTTTTAAAAGCTCCCAGGGCATCTAAAAGTGCAGCCAAAACTGAAAAACACTTACGGAAGGGTGGAATGAGTTGGTCACGCCACACATCTCTAAACTACACTCTCTAGTACTGGAACCGCGGAGACGGGGTGCCTGAAGCGGCGCCAAACGATGCTATGCAGATGCCAGGAGGCGGCCGGTGGGAGGCGAAATCGCAAACTGACCCCTTCACATCCGTTCCGGTGCCCACAGGAGCCCCGGAGAATGGTCAGGTCCCCTCACAGGCGGCCTCGCGAACGCTCGTGGCTCAGGCTTGTCTCCCTGCGGTAAGTAGAGATGCACCCAGTGGGCGGGGACCTGGTGGTGGACACATGCGGGAGCCTGGCGCCGCGCTCTGAGGACGTCCGCGGGAAGCCTGGCGCCGCCTGCTGGCCGATCGCGCACATCGCAGGGCGCTGCTCGGGAAGCCGGGCGTCCCGCCGCCTGGGCTGAGTCTGGCACAAAGAAGCCCCTTTGGGAGGCCTCTTCCAGAAGGCTTGGGGCTCACGCTGGCTTCCTCGCATTCTCTGCAGGTCCGCGCGGAGCATCGAGGGAAAGGCAGCCCAAGGGGGCTGTGGGGAGAGGAGGAAGTTTGAGGTTTCAGTCTCCTCGCTAAGGGGGAGACTGGTACAGATGCTTTGTAGAACCCGGGCGTCCGGAGCCCCCAGACCTCTCAGGCCTCCTCCCAACACCCGCAGGAGCTGCAGAGCTTAGAAATAGGGCCTGCAAGGATCCTGTGTTTGTTGTTCTCTGCTGTCTGCAGGTTTATTAGAGGGAGCCTCCTCTCTGAAGCCTGTGAGTCAATGCAGTGTGGGGAAGTCATTAGTTCTGTCTTCCAAATAGATGCATTTCCCACATCACATCAGAAATGAAAGTCATGGTCTTGGAAACCACAGGTTCTGTGTGAAAGTACAATGTGGAAAGTTACTTCCTATTTTTAATAATACTTTTATTGAGGTATAATTGACAATCACCTGCAGGTATTTAAAGTATAAAATTTCATAAGTTTTTACGTCAATATACCCATGAGACCATCCCCACAGTCAGGATAGTGAATATGTCCATCATCCTCAAAAGTTCTCTCTGTCCCTTTGTCATCCCTCCCTCCCACAGTGTCACTCAAGCCCCAGGCAACCCCTGAGCCACTTTCTGTCTCTAGAGTTTGCATTTTTTACAGATTTATATAAATGCAGGCTTTAGTATGTATTCTTTTTTGTTGTTTTTCTGGTTATTTTCACTCAGTATAATTATTTTGACATTCGTTTGTGTTATTTATCAATAGTCTCTTCCTTTTTATTGCTAAATAGTGTTTGTTGTATGGATATACCAGAAGTGTTTACCCATTCATCTGTTGATGGACATTTGGGTTGTTAGTTCTTGGCTATTTCAAAGAAAGCTACTGTGGACATTCGCACACAAGTCTCTTTACGGCCATATGTTTACCTTTCTCTTGGGTTGTACCTACAAGTGGAACAGCTGGGTCATGTGGTAAGTGTATGTTTAATTTAAGAAGCTGACAGACTTTTCTAGAGGGGTTGTACCATTTTACATTTCCATCAGCAGTGTGTGCGAGTTCCAGTTCCTCCATATCCTCACCAACACTTGGTATTTTAAGTAGGAAAAATTGTAATGTGTTACACAGAACCCAGAACTTCCCAACAGTTTCCTAAAATCCAAGTAAACACATTGAGTGCCTGTAGGAAAACAGTAAACTGTAATGTTGGGATGTAAAAAGCTTAAAACATCACTTCTTTACCACCCAAAACTAACATGGTTGCTTTGTGGTGCTTTTCTTCGAACATCAGAGATGCACATCACTTTTGATGATTCTGAAGGTCTTTGGAACATGTCAGGCTTTCCACACAGATTGTTTAAAATGTTGCCTTATGTTTTTTTAATGTAAACATAAATTTTTCCCAAACAACTGCCAAAAAAGGAAAAAAACCCATTATATCGAGAGAGACGAATATCCCAAGAAGGTTTGGGTATTAAGCACTAAATACTGAGGGGCCAGCTCTGTGGCCTAGTGGTTAAGTTTGGCATGCTCCACTTCAGCAGCCTGGGTTCAGTTCCTGGGCTTGGACCTACACCACTCGGCTGTGGCCATGCTGTGTCAGCAACCCACACACAAAATAGAGGAAGTTTGGCACAGATGTTTGCTCAGGGCGAATCTTTCTCAAGCAAAAGAAAGAACTGAAAGACTGGGAAAACATTCTGTAGCATATGCCTTTATCTCAGGTTTTCCCCTGGGGTATACAGTGGGATTGCTCTCTCAGCCCACCCACCCTCACCTTGCCTTCCCACCTTAGAGTTGGGTGTGACCATGTGACTTGTTTGGTCAGTAACATGTGAATAGAAGTGATGTGTGTCACTCCTTGGCAGGAGTTTTGAGAGCCACTGTTCAATTTATCCATCTCTTCTTTTGCCACATTGCCAGCACTCACCCCGAAGCCCAGAGTCCCCAGACAACTTGTGATGGGCAGTTTGTTTTGAGGAAGAATCTTTACGGTGTTAAGCCACTGAAACTTGAAGGTTGTCACCACAATATAGCATGACCTAGCCTGCCGAGCACATGGAGTCAATTTTGAACACTCGTGTTTTGCTAGGAAAGCAAAATTCCTCTAGGTTTTCAAGTTGATCACCGTAGAGTTATACCCAATATTCTCATGTATTTTGTCATCTCTTCTAATTATGTTATTAGGTATGTTGCCTTTCTCATTCTCAATCATATTTTTGCTCTCATGCTGTCTGAATCAACCTTGCCAGGGGTTTATATACTTCACTGCTCTTTGCAGAGAGCCAGGTTTTGGTTTTATTTGTTCAACTTTTTAAAAAGTTGATTAACTTCAACTTTTTTTTATTTTGTAAATCAATAACTACTTTATTATTTTTTTAAAATGATACATGTTCTTTTTTAGAAAATTCAGCAAAACAGAAAAAATTTTTAAAAGAAGGAAAAAATTTCCCCAATTTTACCACTTAGGAATAATTTTGTTTTTATTGAGTTCATAATAGGTTACATCAATGTGACTTTCAGTTGTACATTATTTCTTGACTGTCACCACTTAAGTGCTCCCCTTCAGCCCCTGTGTCCCCTGCACCCCCCCTTCCCCGGTAACCAATCAACTGTTTTCTTTGTCCCAGTACTTGATTATATTCCACATATGAGTGAAATCATCTGATGTTTGTCTTTCTCAGACTGACTTATTTTGCTTAGCATAATTCCCTCTAGGTCCTTCCATGTTATTGCAAAAGAGATGAATTTGTCTATTTTTTCTGGCTGAGTAGTATTCCATTGTATATATATACCACATCTTCTTTATCCAATCATCGGTTGATGGGCACTTGGATTGATTCCATGTCTTGGCTATTGTGAATAGTGCTGCAATGAACATAAGGGTGCATATGTTACTGTGGATTGTTGATTTCAAATTGCTTGGGTAGATACCCAGTAGTTGGATAGCTGGGTCATATGGTAGTTCTATTTTTAGTTTTTTGAGGAATCTCCATACTCTTTTCCATGGTGATTGCACCAGTTTGCATTCCCACCAGTAGTGGATGAGGGTTCCCTTCTCTCCACACCCTCTCCAAAATTTGTTCTTTTTAGACTTAGTGATTATATCCATTTTAACAGGCATAAGGTGGTATCTTAGTGTAGTTTTGATGTGCATTTCCCTGATGATTAGTGATGTTGAACATCTTTTCATGTGTTTATTGGCCATCTGTATATCCTCTTTGGAAAAATGTCTGTTCATATCCTCTGCTCATTTTTTGATTGGGCTGTTTGCTTTTTTGTTTTTCAGTTGTGTGAGTTCCTTATGTATTATGGAAATGAACCCCTTATCAGATATATGATTTGCAAAAGTTTCCTCCCAATTGGTCTTTTTGTTTTGATTCTAGTTTCTTTTGCCTTGCAGAAGCTCTTTAGTCTCATGAACTCCTACTTGTTTATTTTTTCTTTTGTTTCTCTTGTCTGAGAAGACATGGTATTCGAAATGATCCTTTTTAGTTCAATGTCAAAGAGTGTACTACGAATATTATCTCCCAGGAGTTTTACAGTTTCAGGACGTCTCTTTAAGTCTTTGATACATTTTGAGTTTATTTTTGTGTATGCTGTGAGATAATGGTCTACCTTAATTCTTTTGCATGTGGCAAAAGAGACCATTTATTGAAGAGACTATCTTTTCTCCGTTGTATGTTCTTGGCACCTTTGTCGAAGATTAGCTGTCCACATATGTGTAGTTTTATTTCTGGGCTTTCAGTTCTGTTGCATTGTTCTGTGTGCCTGTTTTTGTACCAGTACCATGCTGTTTGGGTCACTATAGCTTAGTAGTACATTTTGAAGTCAGGGATTGTGATACTTCCAGCTTTATTCTTTTTTCTCAGGATCGCCTTAGCAATTTGGGGTC
Source organism: Equus quagga (assembly GCF_021613505.1). NCBI lineage: Eukaryota > Metazoa > Chordata > Mammalia > Perissodactyla > Equidae > Equus > Equus quagga. The sequence continues at coordinate 15,399 of NW_025803489.1, forward strand.
TTTGCCCCATATGAATTTTAGTATTCTTTGCTCTATTTCTGTCAAGAATGTCATTGGGATTCTGATAGTGATTGCATTGAATCTGTAGATTGCTTTGGGTAGTATGGACATTTTAACTATGTTTATTCTTCCAATCCATAAGCAAGGAATCTGTTTCCATTTCTTTAAGTCATTATCAATTTCTCTCTGTAATGCCTTATAGTTTTCATTGTGTAAGTCCTTCACCTCCTTGGTTAAATGTATTCCTAGGTACTTTATTCTTTTAGTTGCGATTGCAAATGGAATTATATTCTTGAGTTCTCTTTCTGTAAGTTTGTTATTGGAGTATAGAAAAGCAACTAATTTTTGTAAGTTGATTTTGTATCCTGCGACTTTACTCTAGTTGTTAATTATTTCTATTAGTTTTCCAATGGATTTTTTTTTTGGTTTTCTATATATAAGATCATGTTGTCTGAAAACAGTGAGAGTTTCACTTCTTCACTCCCTATTTGGATTCCTTTTATTCCTTTCTCTTGCCTAATTGCTCTGGCCAAAACCTTCAGTACTATGTCTAATAAGAGTGGTGATAGTGGGCATCCTTGTCTTGTTCTTGTTCTCAGGGGGATGGCGCTCAGTTTTTGCACATTGAATATGATGTTGTGTGTGGGTTTGTCAGATATGGCCTTTATTATGTTGAGGTAATTTCCTTGTATCCCCATTTTGTTAAGTTTTTATCATAAATGGCTGTTGGATCTTGTCAAATGCTTTCTCTACATCTATTGAGATCATATGATTTTTATTCCTCAATTTGTTGATGTGGTGTATCATGTTGATTGATTTGCAGATGTTGAACCATCCCTGTGTCCCTGGTATGAATCCCGCTTGATTGTGATGTATGATCCTTTTGATGTATTGCTGAATTCAGGGTTCCAAAATTTTGTTGAGAATTTTTGCATCTATGTTCATCAGCAATATTGGCCTGTAGTTCTCTTTTTTGTGTTGTCCTTGTCAGGCTTTTGTATCAGAATGACGTTGGCTTCATAGAAAGTGTTAGGAAGTGTTCCATCCTCCCTAATTTTTTTGGAATAGCTTGAAAAAGATTAGGTATTAAATCCTCTCTGAAAGTTTGGTTGACTTCCCCAAGAAAGCTGTTTGGTCCTGGGGTTTTATTCTTTAGGTTGCTTTTGATTGCTGTTTCAATCTCTTTCCTTGTGATTGGTCTATAAAGATTGTCTGTTTCTTCTTAACTCAGCTTTGGGAGTTTGTAAGAGTCTAAGAATTTATCCGTTTCCTCTAGGTCATCCATTTTGTTGGTATATAGTTTTTCATAGTATTCTCTTATAATCTGTTCTATTTCTGTGGAGTCTGCTGTTATTTCTCCTCTTTCATTTCTGATTTTGTTTATTTGAGCTTTCTCCCTTTTTTTCTTTGTAAGTCTGGCTAGGGATTTGTCAATTTTATTTATCTTCTCAAAGAACCAGCTCTTTGTTTCATTGATCCTTTCTACCACCTTTTTTGTTTCAATAGCATTTATTTCTGCTCTGATTTTTATTATTTCTCTCCTTCTGTAGACTTTGGGCTTTGTTTGTTCTTCCTTTTCTAGTTCAGTTAGGTGTAATTTGAGATTGCTTGTCTGGGATTTTTCTTGTTTGTTAAGGTGTGCCTATATTGCGATGAATTTCCCTCTTCATACAGCTTTTGCTGTATCCCATATAAATTGATATGGCATGTTATCATTTTCAGTTGTCTCCACGTATTGTTTGATTTCTCCTTTAGTTTCTTCAATGATCCATTGCTTGTTCAATAGTATATTGTTTAGTCTCCACATTTTTGTGCCTTTCTCAGCTTTTTTCTTGTAATTAATTTCTAGCTTTATAGCATTATGATTGGAGAAGATGCTTGTTATTATTTCAATATTTTTAAATTTATAGAGGCTTGCCTTGTTTCCCTATATATGGTCTATCCTTGAGAATGTTCCATGTGCACTTGAAAAGAAGTGTATTCTGCTGTTTTTGGATGGAGTGTCCTAAATATGTCGATTAAGTCCAACTGGTTTAGCTTTTCATTTAATTCCACTGTTTTCTTGTTGATTTTCTCTCTGGATGATCTGCCAATGATTTGAGTGAGGTGTTGAGATCACCTACGATTCTTGTCTTATTTTTAATATCTTCTTTTAGGTTTGTTAATAGTTGCTTTATGAGCTTTGGTGCTCCTGTGTTGGGTGCATAGATATTTATAAGCGTTATTTCTTCTTGATGGAGTGTCCCATTGATGATTATATACTGCCCCTCTTTGTCTCTCTTTACCTGCCTTATCTTGAAGTCTACTTTGTCTGACATAAGTATTGCAATACCTGCTTTTCGTGGTTTGCCATTATCTTGGAGTATCATCTTCCTTCCCTTCACTCTGAGCCTGTGTTTTTCATTGGAGCTGAAATGTGTTTCATGGAGGCAACAAATTGTTGGATCTTGTTCTTTAATCCATCTTGGCACACTGTGTCTTTCTATTGGAGAGTTCAATCTGTTTATGTTGAGGGTGATTATTGATGTATGAGGGCTTAATGCTGTCGTTATATCACTAATTTTCCAGTTTTCCTGCATTTCCTTTTTTTCTCATCCTGTGTGTTTTAGTCTATCCATTGAATTATGCAGTTTTTTGTGATGTGTTTCTTTGTTTGTCTTTGTTTATTTTTTGTGTCTCTTTTCTGCTTTTTACTTTAGTGGCTACCCTGAAATTTGTATTCAGAATCTCGTGTATAGCATAGTCCATTTTCTGATGGCCTCTTATTTTGTTAGTCTAAACTGATTCAGTCCCTTTCCTCCTCCCCTCCTAAGTTATTTGTCTCATATCTTATTCCAACTTGCATTGTGAATTTGTGGCTAAATTGACAAGATTTTCTCTGTTTTTGGAGTTTTCCTTCCCTTTATCCTAATGCTGAAGTTGAATATTTACTATCCTATTCTGATCCTGTCTATCTATTTGACTCCTTACTCTGTGTTTTGTGACCCCCCTTCTCCATTTTTTTTCTTTTTTCAGGTATGAGGGCCTTCTTGAGGATTTCTTGTGGGGGGGGGGGTCTCATTGCTACAAAGTCCCTTAGCTTTTGTTTGTCTGGGAAAGATTTAATTTCTCCCTCATATCTGAAGGATATTTTTGCTGGATAGAGTAGCCTTGGCTGAAGATTTTTATCTTTTAAAGTTTTGAATATGTCATTCCATTCTCTCCTAGCTTGTAAGGTTTCTGCAGTGAAGTCTGCTGAAAGACTTATAGGCATTCGTTTGTAGGTTATTTTCTTCTGCCTTGCTGCCCTCTGTATTCTTTTTTTGTCATTCATTTTGCCAGTTTTACTACTATATGCTTTGCAGTAGGTCTTTTTACAGTGACAAATCTAGGAGACCTGGAAACTTCCTCCACATGTATTTCCCTCTCATTCTCTAGATTTTGGAAGTTCTCTGCTATTATTTCTTTGAACACGCTTTCTGCTCCATTTTCCTTCTCTTCACCTTCTTGAATACCTGTAATTCTTATGTTGCATTTCCTCATTGAGTCAGATATTTCTTGGAGATGTTCTTCATTTATTTTTAGTCTTAGTTCTCTCTCCTCCTCTGTCTGAAACATTTCAACATGTCCATCTTCGATTATGCTGATTCACTCCTCTATGATGTTCACTCAAGCATTCAGGAAATCCATATTTTGTTTTATCTCTTCCATTGTGTCTTCCATCTCTAATATTTCTGATTGATTCTTCTTTATAGTTTCAATCTCTTTTGTGAAGTAGCTCCTGAACTCGTTGAATTGATTCTCTATATTTTCTTTTACCTCATTGAGTTTTTTGAGGATAGCTATTTTGAATTCATTGTCATTTAGTTTACATATTTCTGTGTCTTCAGGACTGAGTTCTGGATGCTTATTTGTTTTCTCTCTGGTCTGGAGGTTTGATGTGGTGCCTGATGTTGGAAGGACGGGTCTTTCCCATTCTGATATTATTCGGTTGCAGTTATAGCATATCGCCACTGGGTGGGTCAAGAACCATGTGTTCAGAACCCTTAGCCTTCAGCTGAGATGGCACAGTGCCAGTTAGGGGAAGGTAGCTTTCTCCTGCATCCAGTTCAGGGTTTCTCGATCAGCTCTTGCTATCTGGTCTCCTGGGGTCTTGGCTTGTTGAGGTCACCCTGTGTGAAAGCTTTCGCACTGTTAGAGACCTTCCCTCTAGGCTGCAATGGTGCTGGAGAGTCCTGGGTGATCCCGCAGATGCATGAAGGCTCCCTGACTCCTTCTCTCATAGAGCCTCCCACAGCAGCAACCACAGTGTTTAGGTGAGGGAGGGAAGATCTTTCTTACCCCATTCCAGCTCCTCTGAGGGGGGCTGCAGCCTCTCTGCCCTCTGTTATGTGGCTGCTGTGACTCTCTCAGGATTTTTGGGCTTTTAGGGTATTTTCTGTTGGAATATGATTACTCCTTTTTGTTGTATGTTGGAGGGGAGAGAGTCCTGGACAAGTTCACTCTGCCATGTTGCTGATGTCACTCCCAACTTCAACTTTTACATGAAGAGAAGAGTCTAGCAGGCTAGTTAATATCATGAAACTGGAACCAGACTGCCTGGGTTTGAATCACAGCTTTGTCACAGTCTGGGTGTGTGATCCTGAGCAAGTTTCTTATCTTCCTGTGCTGGTTTCCTCATCTGTAAAACGGGATAATGAAAGCACCTACCTCATTTGGTTTTTGTAACGATCTTGTAAGGTTTTGTAAGGATTAACACATGAGAAACAGTGCCTCGGTGGCTGGCACTCAACTAGTGGTTGAGTTCAGCATGCTCTGCTTTGGGGGCCCAGGTTCATTTCCTGGGCATGGACCTACACCACTCATTGGCAGCCATGCTGTGGCAGCACCCACATACAAAATAGAAGAAGATTGGCATAGATGCTAGGTCTGGGTGAATCTTTCTCAGAAAAAAAAAAAAAAAAGAAACTGTGCCCAGCATTAGATGGTATTGCTATTTCTATTTTCTTCTCTCCAAAATATTGAAATTGACACTTGGTTAATTTCTTTTCAGTCTTGAAAATATAAAAGGCATCTAAAGCAAGCAGATGCCCTCAGATTTCAGCTTAAACTGTGTCTCATTATTTTTGGTACAAAATGTTCCCTTTTCATTATTTTATAGATTAATTTCATAATAAAGTAAAAGTAAATAGCTGGATCAAAGTTTGAAATCAAAATTTCTAAATTCAAATGAAGAATTTATCATCTGGATTTTTTTAATTTTTATTTTTTAAATATTGGCCCTGAGCTAACATCTATTGCCAATCTTCCTCTTTATTTTCCTTCTCCCCGAAGCCCCCCACTACACAGTTGTATATTCTAGTTGTTGGTCCTTCTAGTTCTGCTAAGTGGGGTGCTCCTTGGTGTGTGGTACCATGTCTGCACCCAGGATCCAAACCTGTGAAACCCTGGGCTTTTGAAGTAGTGGGTGCAAACTTAACCACTCAGCCATGGGGCCAGCCCCATATCATCTTTACTTCTGATTTTATTGATCAGAAAAGAACCATGGAACTTTACTTTTTAAATTAAGTGGGGGATCTCATCACGATGGCAGTGTAAGCTGACTCTGAGCTCATCTCCTCACACGAACACAACCAGGTTACAAGTATTTTTGGAAAAATTACCCTGGATAGAAAACCAAAAACTGGATAAAAAGAACCCTGACAACAAGAGACAGCATTTACTAAGGCAGAAGGGGCAGAAATTCCTGCTGGAGAGAAAAAAGTCACCTTCAGGAGCAGCAGAGTTTCTCAGCCAGCCATGTGGGAGCCACCCTAAGGTTCACAACCCTCCCTGGAGGAGTGAGGTCCGAGTGGGGGTTGATACTGCTATAAGCACACTTCAGACTCAGCCTAACTGAGATGAGTGTCTTACTGTCTGACTTTGCTGGCTATTAACTGCAGTGAGGAATACCCCCAGAAGAGCTATCAGATGAAAGCCAAAAAGACCCGTGTCTTAAAGGGCCCATGCACAAACTCACGCATTTCAGCAACCTAAAATCACCAGAGAGAAGGCTGACATTCCTTTGGTGAAGAGACTCATCTGGTGGGCTCTGGGGGCATCTTGGTGAGTGGACGGACCTCTTCAGAGACTGAGACATTCGTGCGGCCTGTTGTTCTGACCTGGTCCAGGCGTGCTGGTTCAGACCCAGGCAGGTGCCATTGAGATTCTTCCCCTGGCCTGTTAGCCCAGGGGGCTACCACACCCACTAGAGCACAGATTTAATCCAATTCAGCCAGGGCAGGAAGCCCACCCTAGGGACCTGCCCAACCCAACAGCAAGCCCTCAGGCCACTTGTTGGCCTGCATTGACTGAGTGCCTTCATCCTCTACAGGCAGGCGAGTGTGTCTACCTCTGTGAGGCAGGGCCTGTGTGAGGACCAGGTGAACTGTGGGGGGCGTTGGTGGAGAGGTGGGGGCCTCTGCAGTGGGGCATTGGGGTATACTCCAGGGGGTTGGGAATAGTGCACAGACTGTGTTGATGGTGTTTGTGGTCGTGTGGGGAATGAGGCTTACCAGCAGCAGAAGACTTGTGAGTCACAAATAGCCATAAAAAGGATCAGCGCTATCTTCCAAAGATTGAAACAATTGAGTGCTCCCATGCCTAGCACCAGCCCCACTCAGCTGCATTCCTAAGAGAACTGACAACAGCCTTGTAGGCCTGATGCCTATAGAACCTGTAAGCCCCTGAGCCTAGCAACCAGCTGCATTGGGTACCTACCCAATTAACAGGAAAACTGCATCAGGAGTGCACTATTAGACCTTGTAGCCAACAGTGCTGAGGCTCCCCAAACTGGATTTACAAACAGCTGGCCAGGGAAGGAAAGACTAGAGTCCCTGGGTACCTGCATTAAGAGCAACCCTGCCACAGCAGAAGAACACAAGTAGCCCACAAAGGGGTCACTCCTGGATCTTTTAGACTGGTGATGAGAAGGAAGCAGACTACTGGGCCTCAAAAGTCATCTCTTACATAAGGCCACTTCTCCAAGATCAGGAGACATAGCCAACTCACTAATACATAGAAATAAACACAGAGAAAGAGGCACAATGAGGAGACAAAGAAATACATTCCAAGCAAGGGAACAGAACAAAACCCCAGAAAAAGGACTACATGAAACAGAAATAAGTGATCTACCTGACAAAGTGTTCAAACAAAATCTCATAAGATGCTCACAGATATTTGGAGAAGACTGGATGAACACAGTGAGCTCATCAGCAAAGAACTGGAAAATATAAAAAAGAACCAATCAGAAATGAAGAATTCAATACTGGAAATGAAAAATTCACTAGAGGGACTCAATCGCAGAGTAGAGGATACAGAAGAATGGATCAGCGAGCTAGATGAAAGACTAGAGGAAGTCACCCAAGCAGAACAGAAAAAAGAATTGGACAGAATGAGAACAGTCTAATGGAACTCTGGGACAATATCAAGTGCACTAACATTCATATTATAGGTGTCCCAGAAAGAGAAGAGAGAGACAAAGGGGCAGAAAATTTATTTGAAGAAATAATAGATGAAAATTTTCCTAATCTAAGGAAGGAAACAAGCATTCAAGTACAGGAAGCACAGAGAGCTCCAAACAAGATGAGCCCAAAGAGGCTCACACCAAGACACATTATAATTAAAATGTGCAAAATTAAAGATAAAGAGAGAATTCTAAAAGCAGCAAGAGAAAGGCAACAAGTAACGTACAAAGGAAAGCCCATAAGGCTATCAGCGGACTTCTCAGCCAAAACCCTACAGGCAAGAAGAGAATGGGATGAGGTATTTGAAGTGCTAAAAGGAAAAACCCTACAGCCAAGAATATTCTATCCATCAAGGTTGTCATTCAGAATGGAAGGAGAGATAAAGAGCTTCCCAGACAAGCAAAAATTAAAGGAATTTATCACCAAGAAACCAGTTCTATCTACAAGAAATGCTGAAGGGACTTGTTTAAGTGGGAAAGCAATGACCACAAATAGGGATTAAAAAATTATCAAACCCCCCCAAAAAAAAACCAGGCAATAAAATCAATGATAAAGGTAAAAATATAGTAAAGGTAGCAGATCAACCACCTGTAAAGATAAGATGAAAGTTAAAAGGCAAAAGTACTAAAATTACCTATTTCAATGATAAGAGGGTAATGGATAGACACACACAAAACAAGAGATTATATATGATTTCAAAAACATAAAATGTTGGAGAAGGGGAGTGAAACAGTAGAGCTTTTAGAAAGTGGTTAAGCTAAAGAGTCTATCAGCTCGATATAGACTGTTATATACATAGAATATTACATAGGTTCTTCATTGTAATCACAAATGAGAAACCTATAATAAGTAAGCAAATATGTAAGACAAAAGAAGTCAAAGATTTTACTAAAGAAAGCCATCAAACCACAAGGGAGGAGAGCAAAAGAAAAAGAAAGGAACAGAGAAGAACTACTAAAACATCCAGAAAAAAGTAACAAAATGGCAATAAATACATATTTATCAATAGCTACTTTAAATGTCAATGGACTAAATGCTCCAATCAAAAGGCATAGGGTGGCCAATTGGATAAAAAAACAAGACCCATATATATGCTGCGTACAAGAGACACACTTCAGACCTAAAGACACTCATCACAAACTGAAAGTGAAAGGATGGAAAAGATATGCCATGCAATTGGAAAAGAAAAGAAAGCGGGGATAGCAATCCTTATGTCAGACAAAATAGACCTTAAAACAAAAACTGTAACAAGAGACAAAGGAGGGCACTACATAATGATAAACAGAACAATCCAACAAGAAGATATAACACTTCTAAATATCTATGCACCCAACATAGGAGCACCTAAATATATAAAGCAATTATTAACAGACATAAAAAGAGAAATAGACAGTAACACAATATTAGTAGGGGACTTGATAACACTCCAATTACACCAATGGATAGATCATCCAAAAAGAGGATCAATAAGGAAACACTGGCCTTAAATGACACATTTGACCAGATGGATTTAGCAGATATATATAGAACATTCCATGCAAAAACCACAGAATACATATTCTTTTCAAATGTACATGGAACATTCTCCAGGATTGATCACATATTAGGCCACACAACAAGCCTCAATAAATTTAAGAAGATCAAAAAAATACCATGTATGTTTTCTGACCACAAAGGTATGAAACTGGAAATCAACTACAGGAAGAAAACCAGAAAAGCCACAAAAATGCTACTGAACAGCGATTGGGTCAATGAAGAAATCAAAGGAGAAATCAAAAAATTACTGGAGACAAATGAAAATGAAAATATGATGCAGCAAAGCTGTATTTGGGGATACAGAAAAAGCAGTTCTAAGAGGGAAGTTTATAGCAATTCAGGCCTACCTCAACAAAGAAGAAAAATCCCAAATAAACAATCTAACAGGACGTCTAATGGTACTGGAAAAAGAAGAACAAACAAATCCCAAAATCAGCAGAAGGAAGGAAATAATAAGAATCAGAGCATAAATAAATGAAACGGAGACTAAAAAAACAATAGAAAAAACTAATGAAACCAAGAGTTTTTTGAAAAGTATCTTTGAAAACACTTATGCCACTGGCAAGTTAGCACGAGGTGAATTATCTTCCAGACAATGGAAGGTCCTATATAAACTATAGTCGTTTGTTTTTTAATCAGTGGAAGATCTCTTTCAGGAGTGACAATTTGAGAGTTTGGTGAGATAGTTTAACTAACGAGTGCTGACCACTGAAGGTTCTTCATGAAGCTCTCTAGCACAGCCTCATGGAATTAGAAGGAAATCGGGCATGTTCTACCCTTGGAGGGCTTGGACCAGAGTGCAAGGGTCGCTGGGTGTTCTCCAGACGGCTCCAGCCAGGAGCAAGCTCTCCTCTTCTCCTCTCCCCACTTTGTCTGTATCTTAATCTACTTCTGGTGTATCAGAACACAGGACACATTCTAATTCACCACAACCCAATGAAGTCAGTAGTCCCTGTGTGGAGTCCTTTCAAAAGGGAGGTGTTTGTGTGTGTGAGAGAGAGAGTGTGTCATTGTGTGTGTTAAAAACAGCATCCCAGCATCCCTCACTCGTTGAGGGCTAGGTGATACTGGACATCAGTGTTTTACAAATCACACATTATGGTTGCCATGTTCAGGGCAGTGATGCGGATGTCAGAGAAACCATAGCTAAAGAGCTCAGACTTTGGAACTGAAGATGCCCCATCTGAAACTTGTGTTCTGTTTTCCTATGACCTTTGGTGGGGAGATAACCTCTCAGAGCCTGTTTCTCAATTCTCACATGGGAGGACATCGATTTCAGAGAGGTCCTCAAAGCGAGAAGAAAAGAAGATCTGTACATTGACTACCACGGACAATGACAGCAGTTCGAAAGGGAAAACACAGCTTTCCTCACTTCTTGTCTTATTCCAGTTAAGGGAGAGCAGTGAGACACAGAAGGGTTGGTGGTGCACAGTGAAAGCACAAACCTTTAAGAGGAGCCCAGTGAAATGAGAACGTGAATTCGAAAGCTCAATGCGACTTGAAAAGGAAATCCTCGGTAAGAAGAAGCATCAAATCGGTGCTTTGGCCTTGGGGTGGGGTGTAGATGGCAGAGTGGTGTGATAGAAATAGCCCATGTGTCCATAGAAGTGGTAGCAGCAGGGAGTTGATACATTTGCAAATGATCTGCTGGTGTGTGCCCTTAAACCATGTGGATCCAAGGTATGTAGATGAATGTTTACAAAACAAGAATTATTCAAAGAGAAAAACAAGCGACTTAAAGAAGAGATTCGAGAGGCTAACAAATCACTCACAAGTCTGTCTGCTGGATCACAGCAGCAAAGGCTTGAAACGAGGAGACTGTTGGGATTCACGTGGAAAGTACTGGAGCAAGAGCCAAAGAGGCGTTCAATACATCGAGCATCCCTCAGACAACGCAGTGCTCTCATTCGAGGTCAGGGTTTGATTCCAGGGGGATTTTTAAGCATTCACCTTGAAGAAATGAATTTTCAGGGGAAACTGCCCCCAAAATACAGCTGTCTTTGCGGTATGGGCTAGGAGGAAAACGAAGAAATGAATACACACACACACACACACACACACACACACACAAGTTTGTTTGCCCATGCTTTATTTTTCATATAGCAGGGAAACATGCAATGGTGAAAAAGTCCAAATCGGTGAGAGTGTTGGTCATCATGATGTGGATTAAGGCTGCCCCAGCCAGAGAAGCCCAAGGTGACCTGACCTACATGCCAAACTATGTGACCCAGTGGACTTTTTTTACGGTATGAATTAGGACTGCCCCAGGGAGAGAAGCCCAGGGCATCCTCA
>NW_025803490.1:0-26708 GCF_021613505.1 Equus quagga
TGAGGATGCCCTGGGCTTCTCTCCCTGGGGCAGTCCTAATTCATACCGTAAAAAAAGTCCACTGGGTCACATAGTTTGGCATGTAGGTCAGGTCACCTTGGGCTTCTCTGGCTGGGGCAGCCTTAATCCACATCATGATGACCAACACTCTCACCGATTTGGACTTTTTCACCATTGCATGTTTCCCTGCTATATGAAAAATAAAGCATGGGCAAACAAACTTGTGTGTGTGTGTGTGTGTGTGTGTGTGTGTATTCATTTCTTCGTTTTCCTCCTAGCCCATACCGCAAAGACAGCTGTATTTTGGGGGCAGTTTCCCCTGAAAATTCATTTCTTCAAGGTGAATGCTTAAAAATCCCCCTGGAATCAAACCCTGACCTCGAATGAGAGCACTGCGTTGTCTGAGAGATGCTCGATGTATTGAACGCCTCTTTGGCTCTTGCTCCAGTACTTTCCACGTGAATCCCATCAGTCTCCTCGTTTCAAGCCTTTGCTGCTGTGATCCAGCAGACAGACTTGTGAGTGATTTGTTAGCCTCTCGAATCTCTTCTTTAAGTCGCTTGTTTTTCTCTTTGAATAATTCTTGTTTTGTAAACATTCATCTACATACCTTGGATCCACATGGTTTAAGGGCACACACCAGCAGATCATTTGCAAATGTATCAACTCCCTGCTGCTACCACTTCTATGGACACATGGGCTATTTCTATCACACCACTCTGCCATCTACACCCCACCCCAAGGCCAAAGCACCGATTTGATGCTTCTTCTTACCGAGGATTTCCTTTTCAAGTCGCATTGAGCTTTCGAATTCACGTTCTCATTTCACTGGGCTCCTCTTAAAGGTTTGTGCTTTCACTGTGCACCACCAACCCTTCTGTGTCTCACTGCTCTCCCTTAACTGGAATAAGACAAGAAGTGAGGAAAGCTGTGTTTTCCCTTTCGAACTGCTGTCATTGTCCGTGGTAGTCAATGTACAGATCTTCTTTTCTTCTCGCTTTGAGGACCTCTCTGAAATCGATGTCCTCCCATGTGAGAATTGAGAAACAGGCTCTGAGAGGTTATCTCCCCACCAAAGGTCATAGGAAAACAGAACACAAGTTTCAGATGGGGCATCTTCAGTTCCAAAGTCTGAGCTCTTTAGCTATGGTTTCTCTGACATCCGCATCACTGCCCTGAACATGGCAACCATAATGTGTGATTTGTAGAACACTGATGTCCAGTATCACCTAGCCCTCAACGAGTGAGGGATGCTGGGATGCTGTTTTTAACACACACAATGACACACTCTCTCTCTCACACACACAAACACCTCCCTTTTGAAAGGACTCCACACAGGGACTACTGACTTCATTGGGTTGTGGTGAATTAGAATGTGTCCCGTGTTCTGATACACCAGAAGTAGATTAAGATACAGACAAAGTGGGGAGAGGAGAAGAGGAGAGCTTGCTCCTGGCTGGAGCCGTCTGGAGAACACCCAGCGACCCTTGCACTCTGGTCCAAGCCCTCCAAGGGTAGAACATGCCCGATTTCCTTCTAATTCCATGAGACTGTGCTAGAGAGCTTCAAGAAGAACCTTCAGTGGTCAGCATTCGTTAGTTAAACTATCTCACCAAACTCTCAAATTGTCACTCCTGAAAGAGATCTTCCACTGATTAAAAAACAAACGACTATAGTTTATATAGGACCTTCCATTGTCTGGAAGATAATTCACCTCGTGCTAACTTGCCAGTGGCATAAGTGTTTTCAAAGATACTTTTCAAAAAAATCTTGGTTTCATTAGTTTTTTCTATTGTTTTTTTAGTCTCCGTTTCATTTATTTATGCTCTGATTCTTATTATTTCCTTCCTTCTGCTGATTTTGGGATTTGTTTGTTCTTCTTTTTCCAGTACCATTAGACGTCCTGTTAGATTGTTTATTTGGGATTTTTCTTCTTTGTTGAGGTAGGCCTGAATTGCTATAAACTTCCCTCTTAGAACTGCTTTTTCTGTATCCCCAAATACAGCTTTGCTGCATCATATTTTCATTTTCATTTGTCTCCAGTAATTTTTTGATTTCTCCTTTGATTTCTTCATTGACCCAATCGCTGTTCAGTAGCATTTTTGTGGCTTTTCTGGTTTTCTTCCTGTAGTTGATTTCCAGTTTCATACCTTTGTGGTCAGAAAACATACATGGTATTTTTTTGATCTTCTTAAATTTATTGAGGCTTGTTGTGTGGCCTAATATGTGATCAATCCTGGAGAATGTTCCATGTACATTTGAAAAGAATATGTATTCTGTGGTTTTTGCATGGAATGTTCTATATATATCTGCTAAATCCATCTGGTCAAATGTGTCATTTAAGGCCAGTGTTTCCTTATTGATCCTCTTTTTGGATGATCTATCCATTGGTGTAATTGGAGTGTTATCAAGTCCCCTACTAATATTGTGTTACTGTCTATTTCTCTTTTTATGTCTGTTAATAATTGCTTTATATATTTAGGTGCTCCTATGTTGGGTGCATAGATATTTAGAAGTGTTATATCTTCTTGTTGGATTGTTCTGTTTATCATTATGTAGTGCCCTCCTTTGTCTCTTGTTACAGTTTTTGTTTTAAGGTCTATTTTGTCTGACATAAGGATTGCTATCCCCGCTTTCTTTTCTTTTCCAGTTGCATGGCATATCTTTTCCATCCTTTCACTTTCAGTTTGTGATGAGTGTCTTTAGGTCTGAAGTGTGTCTCTTGTACGCAGCATATATATGGGTCTTGTTTTTTTATCCAATTGGCCACCCTATGCCTTTTGATTGGAGCATTTAGTCCATTGACATTTAAAGTAGCTATTGATAAATATGTATTTATTGCCATTTTGTTACTTTTTTTCTGGATGTTTTAGTAGTTCTTCTCTGTTCCTTTCTTTTTCTTTTGCTCTCCTCCCTTGTGGTTTGATGGCTTTCTTTAGTAAAATCTTTGACTTCTTTTGTCTTACATATTTGCTTACTTATTATAGGTTTCTCATTTGTGATTACAATGAAGAACCTATGTAATATTCTATGTATATAACAGTCTATATCGAGCTGATAGACTCTTTAGCTTAACCACTTTCTAAAAGCTCTACTGTTTCACTCCCCTTCTCCCACATTTTATGTTTTTGAAATCATATATAATCTCTTGTTTTGTGTGTGTCTATCCATTACCCTCTTATCATTGAAATAGGTAATTTTAGTACTTTTGCCTTTTAACTTTCATCTTATCTTTACAGGTGGTTGATCTGCTACCTTTACTATATTTTTACCTTTATCATTGATTTTATTGCCTGGTTTTTTTTTGGGGGGGTTTGATAATTTTTTAATCCCTATTTGTGGTCATTGCTTTCCCACTTAAACAAGTCCCTTCAGCATTTCTTGTAGATAGAACTGGTTTCTTGGTGATAAATTCCTTTAATTTTTGCTTGTCTGGGAAGCTCTTTATCTCTCCTTCCATTCTGAATGACAACCTTGATGGATAGAATATTCTTGGCTGTAGGGTTTTTCCTTTTAGCACTTCAAATACCTCATCCCATTCTCTTCTTGCCTGTAGGGTTTTGGCTGAGAAGTCCGCTGATAGCCTTATGGGCTTTCCTTTGTACGTTACTTGTTGCCTTTCTCTTGCTGCTTTTAGAATTCTCTCTTTATCTTTAATTTTGCACATTTTAATTATAATGTGTCTTGGTGTGAGCCTCTTTGGGCTCATCTTGTTTGGAGCTCTCTGTGCTTCCTGTACTTGAATGCTTGTTTCCTTCCTTAGATTAGGAAAATTTTCATCTATTATTTCTTCAAATAAATTTTCTGCCCCTTTGTCTCTCTCTTCTCTTTCTGGGACACCTATAATATGAATGTTAGTGCACTTGATATTGTCCCAGAGTTCCATTAGACTGTTCTCATTCTGTCCAATTCTTTTTTCTGTTCTGCTTGGGTGACTTCCTCTAGTCTTTCATCTAGCTCGCTGATCCATTCTTCTGTATCCTCTAATCTGCGATTGAGTCCCTCTAGTGAATTTTTCATTTCCAGTATTGAATTCTTCATTTCTGATTGGTTCTTTTTTATATTTTCCAGTTCTTTGCTGATGAGCTCACTGTGTTCATCCAGTCTTCTCCAAATATCTGTGAGCATCTTATGAGATTTTGTTTGAACACTTTGTCAGGTAGATCACTTATTTCTGTTTCATGTAGTCCTTTTTCTGGGGTTTTGTTCTGTTCCCTTGCTTGGAATGTATTTCTTTGTCTCCTCATTGTGCCTCTTTCTCTGTGTTTATTTCTATGTATTAGTGAGTCGGCTATGTCTCCTGATCTTGGAGAAGTGGCCTTATGTAAGAGATGACTTTTGAGGCCCAGTAGTCTGCTTCCTTCTCATCACCAGTCTAAAAGATCCAGGAGTGACCCCTTTGTGGGCTACTTGTGTTCTTCTGCTGTGGCAGGGTTGCTCTTAATGCAGGTACCCAGGGACTCTAGTCTTTCCTTCCCTGGCCAGCTGTTTGTAAATCCAGTTTGGGGAGCCTCAGCACTGTTGGCTACAAGGTCTAATAGCGCACTCCTGATGCAGTTTTCCTGTTAATTGGGTAGGTACCCAATGCAGCTGGTTGCTAGGCTCAGGGGCTTACAGGTTCTATAGGCATCAGGCCTACAAGGCTGTTGTCAGTTCTCTTAGGAATGCAGCTGAGTGGGTCTGGTGCTAGGCATGGGAGCACTCAATTGTTTCAATCTTTGGAAGATAGCGCTGATCCTTTTTATGGCTATTTGTGAAGCACAAGTCTTCTGCTGCTGGTAAGCCTCATTCCCCACACGACCACAAACACCATCAACACAGTCTGTGCACTATTCCCAACCCCCTGGAGTATACCCCAATGCCCCACTGCAGAGGCCCCCACCTCTCCACCAACGCCCCCCACAGTTCACCTGGTCCTCATACAGGCCCTGCCTCACAGAGGTAGACACACTCGCCTGCCTGTAGAGGATGAAGGCACTCAGTCAATGCAGGCCAACAAGTGGCCTGAGGGCTTGCTGTTGGGTTGGGCAGGTCCCTAGGGTGGGCTTCCTGCCCTGGCTGAATTGGATTAAATCTGTGCTCTAGTGGGTGTGGTAGCCCCCTGGGCTAACAGGCCAGGGGAAGAATCTCAATGGCACCTGCCTGGGTCTGAACCAGCACGCCTGGACCAGGTCAGAACAACAGACCGCACGAATGTCTCAGTCTCTGAAGAGGTCCGTCCACTCACCAAGATGCCCCCAGAGCCCACCAGATGAGTCTCTTCACCAAAGGAATGTCAGCCTTCTCTCTGGTGATTTTAGGTTGCTGAAATGCGTGAGTTTGTGCATGGGCCCTTTAAGACACGGGTCTTTTTGGCTTTCATCTGATAGCTCTTCTGGGGGTATTCCTCACTGCAGTTAATAGCCAGCAAAGTCAGACAGTAAGACACTCATCTCAGTTAGGCTGAGTCTGAAGTGTGCTTATAGCAGTATCAGCCCCCACTCGGACCTCACTCCTCCAGGGAGGGTTGTGAACCTTAGGGTGGCTCCCACATGGCCGGCTGAGAAACTCTGCTGCTCCTGAAGGTGACTTTTTTCTCTCCAGCAGGAATTTCTGCCCCTTCTGCCTTAGTAAATGCTGTCTCTTGTTGTCAGGGTTCTTTTTATCCAGTTTTTGGCTTTCTATCCAGGGTAATTTTTCCAAAAATACTTGTAACCTGGTTGTGTTCGTGTGAGGAGATGAGCTCAGAGTCAGCTTACACTGCCATCGTGATGAGATCCCCCACTTAATTTAAAAAGTAAAGTTCCATGGTTCTTTTCTGATCAATAAAATCAGAAGTAAAGATGATATGGGGCTGGCCCCATGGCTGAGTGGTTAAGTTTGCACCCACTACTTCAAAAGCCCAGGGTTTCACAGGTTTGGATCCTGGTTGCAGACATGGTACCACACACCAAGGAGCACCCCACTTAGCAGAACTAGAAGGACCAACAACTAGAATATACAACTGTGTAGTGGGGGGCTTCGGGGAGAAGGAAAATAAAGAGGAAGATTGGCAATAGATGTTAGCTCAGGGCCAATATTTAAAAAATAAAAATTAAAAAAATACAGATGATAAATTCTTCATTTGAATTTAGAAATTTTGATTTCAAACTTTGATCCAGCTATTTACTTTTACTTTATTATGAAATTAATCTATAAAATAATGAAAAGGGAACATTTTGTACCAAAAATAATGAGACACAGTTTAAGCTGAAATCTGAGGGCATCTGCTTGCTTTAGATGCCTTTTATATTTTCAAGACTGAAAAGAAATTAACCAAGTGTCAATTTCAATATTTTGGAGAGAAGAAAATAGAAATAGTAATACCATCTAATGCTGGGCACAGTTTCTTTTTTTTTTTTTTTTCTGAGAAAGATTCACCCAGACCTAGCATCTATGCCAATCTTCTTCTATTTTGTATGTGGGTGCTGCCACAGCATGGCTGCCAATGAGTGGTGTAGGTCCATGCCCAGGAAATGAACCTGGGCCCCCAAAGCAGAGCATGCTGAACTCAACCACTAGTTGAGTGCCAGCCACCGAGGCACTGTTTTTCATGTGTTAATCCTTACAAAACCTTACAAGATCGTTACAAAAACCAAATGAGGTAGGTGCTTTCATTATCCCATTTTACAGATGAGGAAACCAGCACAGGAAGATAAGAAACTTGCTCAGGATCACACACCCAGACTGTGACAAAGCTGTGATTCAAACCCAGGCAGTCTGGTTCCAGTTTCATGATATTAACTAGCCTGCTAGACTCTTCTCTTCATGTAAAAGTTGAAGTTGGGAGTGACATCAGCAACATGGCAGAGTGAACTTGTCCAGGACTCTCTCCCCTCCAACATACAACAAAAAGGAGTAATCATATTCCAACAGAAAATACCCTAAAAGCCCAAAAATCCTGAGAGAGTCACAGCAGCCACATGACAGAGGGCAGAGAGGCTGCAGCCCCCCTCAGAGGAGCTGGAATGGGGTAAGAAAGATCTTCCCTCCCTCACCTAAACACTGTGGTTGCTGCTGCGGGAGGCTCCATGAGAGAAGGAGTCAGGGAGCCTTCATGAATCTGCGGGATCACCCAGGACTCTCCAGCACCATTGCAGCCTAGAGGGAAGGTCTCTAACAGTGCGAAAGCTTTCACACAGGGTGACCTCAACAAGCCAAGACCCCAGGAGACCAGATAGCAAGAGCTGATCGAGAAACCCTGAACTGGATGCAGGAGAAAGCTACCTTCCCCTAACTGGCACTGTGCCATCTCAGCTGAAGGCTAAGGGTTCTGAACACATGGTTCTTGACCCCACCCAGTGGCGATATGCTATAACTGCAACCGAATAATATCAGAATGGGAAAGACCCGTCCTTCCAACATCAGTCACCACATCAAACCTCCAGACCAGAGAGAAAACAAATAAGCATCCAGAACTCAGTCCTGAAGACACAGAAATATGTAAACTAAATGACAATGAATTCAAAATAGCTATCCTCAAAAAACTCAATGAGGTAAAAGAAAATATAGAGAATCAATTCAACGAGTTCAGGAGCTACTTCACAAAAGAGATTGAAACTATAAAGAAGAATCAATCAGAAATATTAGAGATGGAAGACACAATGGAAGAGATAAAACAAAATATGGATTTCCTGAATGCTTGAGTGAACATCATAGAGGAGTGAATCAGCATAATCGAAGATGGACATGTTGAAATGTTTCAGACAGAGGAGGAGAGAGAACTAAGACTAAAAATAAATGAAGAACATCTCCAAGAAATATCTGACTCAATGAGGAAATGCAACATAAGAATTACAGGTATTCAAGAAGGTGAAGAGAAGGAAAATGGAGCAGAAAGCGTGTTCAAAGAAATAATAGCAGAGAACTTCCAAAATCTAGAGAATGAGAGGGAAATACGTGTGGAGGAAGTTTCCAGGTCTCCTAGATTTGTCACTGTAAAAAGACCTACTGCAAAGCATATAGTAGTAAAACTGGCAAAATGAATGACAAAAAAAGAATACAGAGGGCAGCAAGGCAGAAGAAAATAACCTACAAACGAATGCCTATAAGTCTTTCAGCAGACTTCACTGCAGAAACCTTACAAGCTAGGAGAGAATGGAATGACATATTCAAAACTTTAAAAGATAAAAATCTTCAGCCAAGGCTACTCTATCCAGCAAAAATATCCTTCAGATATGAGGGAGAAATTAAATCTTTCCCAGACAAACAAAAGCTAAGGGACTTTGTAGCAATGAGACCCCCCCCCACAAGAAATCCTCAAGAAGGCCCTCATACCTGAAAAAAGAAAAAAAATGGAGAAGGGGGGTCACAAAACACAGAGTAAGGAGTCAAATAGATAGACAGGATCAGAATAGGATAGTAAATATTCAACTTCAGCATTAGGATAAAGGGAAGGAAAACTCCAAAAACAGAGAAAATCTTGTCAATTTAGCCACAAATTCACAATGCAAGTTGGAATAAGATATGAGACAAATAACTTAGGAGGGGAGGAGGAAAGGGACTGAATCAGTTTAGACTAACAAAATAAGAGGCCATCAGAAAATGGACTATGCTATACACGAGATTCTGAATACAAATTTCAGGGTAGCCACTAAAGTAAAAAGCAGAAAAGAGACACAAAAAATAAACAAAGACAAACAAAGAAACACATCACAAAAAACTGCATAATTCAATGGATAGACTAAAACACACAGGATGAGAAAAAAAGGAAATGCAGGAAAACTGGAAAATTAGTGATATAACGACAGCATTAAGCCCTCATACATCAATAATCACCCTCAACATAAACAGATTGAACTCTCCAATAGAAAGACACAGTGTGCCAAGATGGATTAAAGAACAAGATCCAACAATTTGTTGCCTCCATGAAACACATTTCAGCTCCAATGAAAAACACAGGCTCAGAGTGAAGGGAAGGAAGATGATACTCCAAGATAATGGCAAACCAAGAAAAGCAGGTATTGCAATACTTATGTCAGACAAAGTAGACTTCAAGATAAGGCAGGTAAAGAGAGACAAAGAGGGGCAGTATATAATCATCAATGGGACACTCCATCAAGAAGAAATAACGCTTATAAATATCTATGCACCCAACACAGGAGCACCAAAGCTCATAAAGCAACTATTAACAAACCTAAAAGAAGATATTAAAAATAAGACAAGAATCGTAGGTGATCTCAACACCTCACTCAAATCATTGGCAGATCATCCAGAGAGAAAATCAACAAGAAAACAGTGGAATTAAATGAAAAGCTAAACCAGTTGGACTTAATCGACATATTTAGGACACTCCATCCAAAAACAGCAGAATACACTTCTTTTCAAGTGCACATGGAACATTCTCAAGGATAGACCATATATAGGGAAACAAGGCAAGCCTCTATAAATTTAAAAATATTGAAATAATAACAAGCATCTTCTCCAATCATAATGCTATAAAGCTAGAAATTAATTACAAGAAAAAAGCTGAGAAAGGCACAAAAATGTGGAGACTAAACAATATACTATTGAACAAGCAATGGATCATTGAAGAAACTAAAGGAGAAATCAAACAATACGTGGAGACAACTGAAAATGATAACATGCCATATCAATTTATATGGGATACAGCAAAAGCTGTATGAAGAGGGAAATTCATCGCAATATAGGCACACCTTAACAAACAAGAAAAATCCCAGACAAGCAATCTCAAATTACACCTAACTGAACTAGAAAAGGAAGAACAAACAAAGCCCAAAGTCTACAGAAGGAGAGAAATAATAAAAATCAGAGCAGAAATAAATGCTATTGAAACAAAAAAGGTGGTAGAAAGGATCAATGAAACAAAGAGCTGGTTCTTTGAGAAGATAAATAAAATTGACAAATCCCTAGCCAGACTTACAAAGAAAAAAAGGGAGAAAGCTCAAATAAACAAAATCAGAAATGAAAGAGGAGAAATAACAGCAGACTCCACAGAAATAGAACAGATTATAAGAGAATACTATGAAAAACTATATACCAACAAAATGGATGACCTAGAGGAAACGGATAAATTCTTAGACTCTTACAAACTCCCAAAGCTGAGTTAAGAAGAAACAGACAATCTTTATAGACCAATCACAAGGAAAGAGATTGAAACAGCAATCAAAAGCAACCTAAAGAATAAAACCCCAGGACCAAACAGCTTTCTTGGGGAAGTCAACCAAACTTTCAGAGAGGATTTAATACCTAATCTTTTTCAAGCTATTCCAAAAAAATTAGGGAGGATGGAACACTTCCTAACACTTTCTATGAAGCCAACGTCATTCTGATACAAAAGCCTGACAAGGACAACACAAAAAAGAGAACTACAGGCCAATATTGCTGATGAACATAGATGCAAAAATTCTCAACAAAATTTTGGAACCCTGAATTCAGCAATACATCAAAAGGATCATACATCACAATCAAGCGGGATTCATACCAGGGACACAGGGATGGTTCAACATCTGCAAATCAATCAACATGATACACCACATCAACAAATTGAGGAATAAAAATCATATGATCATCTCAATAGATGTAGAGAAAGCATTTGACAAGATCCAACAGCCATTTATGATAAAAACTTAACAAAATGGGGATACAAGGAAATTACCTCAACATAATAAAGGCCATATCTGACAAACCCACACACAACATCATATTCAATGTGCAAAAACTGAGCGCCATCCCCCTGAGAACAAGAACAAGACGAGGATGCCCACTATCACCACTCTTATTAGACATAGTACTGAAGGTTTTGGCCAGAGCAATTAGGCAAGAGAAAGGAATAAAAGGAATCCAAATAGGGAGTGAAGAAGTGAAACTCTCACTGTTTTCAGACAACATGATCTTATATATAGAAAACCAAAAAAAAAAATCCATTGGAAAACTAATAGAAATAATTAACAACTAGAGTAAAGTCGCAGGATACAAAATCAACTTACAAAAATTAGTTGCTTTTCTATACTCCAATAACAAACTTACAGAAAGAGAACTCAAGAATATAATTCCATTTGCAATCGCAACTAAAAGAATAAAGTACCTAGGAATACATTTAACCAAGGAGGTGAAGGACTTACACAATGAAAACTATAAGGCATTACGGAGAGAAATTGATAATGACTTAAAGAAATGGAAACAGATTCCTTGCTTATGGATTGGAAGAATAAACATAGTTAAAATGTCCATACTACCCAAAGCAATCTACAGATTCAATGCAATCACTATCAGAATCCCAATGACATTCTTGACAGAAATAGAGCAAAGAATACTAAAATTCATATGGGGCAAAGACCCCAAATTGCTAAGGCGATCCTGAGAAAAAAGAATAAAGCTGGAAGTATCACAATCCCTGACTTCAAAATGTACTACTAAGCTATAGTGACCCAAACAGCATGGTACTGGTACAAAAACAGGCACACAGAACAATGCAACAGAACTGAAAGCCCAGAAATAAAACTACACATATGTGGACAGCTAATCTTCGACAAAGGTGCCAAGAACATACAACGGAGAAAAGATAGTCTCTTCAATAAATGGTCTCTTTTGCCACATGCAAAAGAATTAAGGTAGACCATTATCTCACAGCATACACAAAAATAAACTCAAAATGTATCAAAGACTTAAAGAGACGTCCTGAAACTGTAAAACTCCTGGGAGATAATATTCGTAGTACACTCTTTGACATTGAACTAAAAAGGATCATTTCGAATACCATGTCTTCTCAGACAAGAGAAACAAAAGAAAAAATAAACAAGTAGGAGTTCATGAGACTAAAGAGCTTCTGCAAGGCAAAAGAAACTAGAATCAAAACAAAAAGACCAATTGGGAGGAAACTTTTGCAAATCATATATCTGATAAGGGGTTCATTTCCATAATACATAAGGAACTCACACAACTGAAAAAACAAAAAAGCAAACAGCCCAATCAAAAAATGAGCAGAGGATATGAACAGACATTTTTCCAAAGAGGATATACAGATGGCCAATAAACACATGAAAAGATGTTCAACATCACTAATCATCAGGGAAATGCAAATCAAAACTACACTAAGATACCACCTTATGCCTGTTAAAATGGATATAATCACTAAGTCTAAAAAGAACAAATTTTGGAGAGGGTGTGGAGAGAAGGGAACCCTCATCCACTGCTGGTGGGAATGCAAACTGGTGCAATCACCATGGAAAAGAGTATGGAGATTCCTCAAAAAACTAAAAGTAGAACTACCATATGACCCAGCTATCCAACTACTGGGTATCTACCCAAGCAATTTGAAATCAACAATCCACAGTAACATATGCACCCTTATGTTCATTGCAGCACTATTCACAATAGCCAAGACATGGAATCAATCCAAGTGCCCATCAACCGATGATTGGATAAAGAAGATGTGGTATATATATACAATGGAATACCACTCAGCCAGAAAAAATAGACAAATTCATCTCTTTTGCAATAACATGGAAGGACCTAGAGGGAATTATGCTAAGCAAAATAAGTCAGTCTGAGAAAGACAAACATCAGATGATTTCACTCATATGTGGAATATAATCAAGTACTGGGACAAAGAAAACAGTTGATTGGTTACCGGGGAAGGGGGGGTGCAGGGGACACAGGGGCTGAAGGGGAGCACTTAAGTGGTGACAGTCAAGAAATAATGTACAACTGAAAGTCACATTGATGTAACCTATTATGAACTCAATAAAAACAAAATTATTCCTAAGTGGTAAAATTGGGGAAATTTTTTCCTTCTTTTAAAAATTTTGTTTTGCTGAATTTTCTAAAAAAGAACATGCATCATTTTAAAAAAATAATAAAGTAGTTATTGATTTACAAAATAAAAAAAGTTGAAGTTAATCGACTTTTTAAAAAGTTGAACAAATAAAACCAAAACCTGGCTCTCTGCAAAGAGCAGTGAAGTATATAAACCCCTGGCAAGGTTGATTCAGACAGCATGAGAGCAAAAATATGATTGAGAATGAGAAAGGCAACATACCTAATAACATAATTAGAAGAGATGACAAAATACATGAGAATATTGGGTATAACTCTACGGTGATCAACTTGAAAACCTAGAGGAATTTTGCTTTCCTAGCAAAACACGAGTGTTCAAAATTGACTCCATGTGCTCGGCAGGCTAGGTCATGCTATATTGTGGTGACAACCTTCAAGTTTCAGTGGCTTAACACCGTAAAGATTCTTCCTCAAAACAAACTGCCCATCACAAGTTGTCTGGGGACTCTGGGCTTCGGGGTGAGTGCTGGCAATGTGGCAAAAGAAGAGATGGATAAATTGAACAGTGGCTCTCAAAACTCCTGCCAAGGAGTGACACACATCACTTCTATTCACATGTTATTGACCAAACAAGTCACATGGTCACACCCAACTCTAAGGTGGGGAGGCAAGGTGAGGGTGGGTGGGCTGAGAGAGCAATCCCACTGTATACCCCAGGGGAAAACCTGAGATAAAGGCATATGCTACAGAATGTTTTCCCAGTCTTTCAGTTCTTTCTTTTGCTTGAGAAAGATTCGCCCTGAGCAAACATCTGTGCCAAACTTCCTCTATTTTGTATGTGGGTTGCTGACACAGCATGGCCACCGCTGAGTGGTGTAGGTCCAAGCCCAGGAACTGAACCCAGGCTGCTGAAGTGGAGCATGCCAAACTTAACCACTAGGCCACAGAGCTGGCCCCTCAGTATTTAGTGCTTAATACCCAAACCTTCTTGGGATATTCGTCTCTCTCGATATAATGGGTTTTTTTCCTTTTTTGGCAGTTGTTTGGGAAAAATTTATGTTTACATTAAAAAAACATAAGGCAACATTTTAAACAATCTGTGTGGAAAGCCTGACGTATTCCAAAGACCTTCAGAATCATCAAAAGTGATGTGCATCTCTGATGTTCGAAGAAAAGCACCACAAAACAACCATGTTAGTTTTGGGTGGTAAAGAAGTGATGTTTTAAGCTTTTTACATCCCAACATTACAGTTTACTGTTTTCCTACAGGCACTCAATGTGTTTACTTGGATTTTAGGAAACTGTTGGGAAGTTCTGGGTTCTGTGTAACACATTACAATTTTTCCTACTTAAAATACCAAGTGTGGGTGAGGATATGGAGGAACTGGAACTCGCACACACTGCTGATGGAAATGTAAAATGGTACAACCCCTCTAGAAAAGTCTGTCAGCTTCTTAAATTAAACATACACTTACCACATGACCCAGCTGTTCCACTCGTAGGTACAACCCAAGAGAAAGGTAAACATATGGCCGTAAAGAGACTTGTGTGCGAATGTCCACAGTAGCTTTCTTTGAAATAGCCAAGAACTAACAACCCAAATGTCCATCAACAGATGAATGGGTAAACACTTCTGGTATATCCATACAACAAACACTATTTATCAATAAAAAGGAAGAGACTATTGATAAATAACACAAACGAATGTCAAAATAATTATACTGAGTGAAAATAACCAGAAAAACAACAAAAAAGAATACATACTAAAGCCTGCATTTATATAAATCTGTAAAAAATGCAAACTCTAGAGACAGAAAGTGGCTCAGGGGTTGCCTGGGGCTTGAGTGACACTGTGGGAGGGAGGGATGACAAAGGGACAGAGAGAACTTTTGAGGATGATGGACATATTCACTATCCTGACTGTGGGGATGGTCTCATGGGTATATTGACGTAAAAACTTATGAAATTTTATACTTTAAATACCTGCAGGTGATTGTCAATTATACCTCAATAAAAGTATTATTAAAAATAGGAAGTAACTTTCCACATTGTACTTTCACACAGAACCTGTGGTTTCCAAGACCATGACTTTCATTTCTGATGTGATGTGGGAAATGCCTCTATTTGGAAGACAGAACTAATGACTTCCCCACACTGCATTGACTCACAGGCTTCAGAGAGGAGGCTCCCTCTAATAAACCTGCAGACAGCAGAGAACAACAAACACAGGATCCTTGCAGGCCCTATTTCTAAGCTCTGCAGCTCCTGCGGGTGTTGGGAGGAGGCCTGAGAGATCTGGGGGCTCCGGACGCCCGGGTTCTACAAAGCATCTGTACCAGTCTCCCCCTTAGCGAGGAGACTGAAACCTCAAACTTCCTCCTCTCCCCACAGCCCCCTTGGGCTGCCTTTCCCTCGATGCTCCGCGCGGACCTGCAGAGAATGCGAGGAAGCCAGCGTGAGCCCCAAGCCTTCTGGAAGAGGCCTCCCAAAGGGGCTTCTTTGTGCCAGACTCAGCCCAGGCGGCGGGACGCCCGGCTTCCCGAGCAGCGCCCTGCGATGTGCGCGATCGGCCAGCAGGTGGCGCCAGGCTTCCCGCGGACGTCCTCAGAGTGCGGCGCCAGGCTCCCGCATCTGCACACCACGAGGTCCCCGCCCACCGGGTGCATCTCTCCCTACTGCAGGCAGACAAGCCTGAGCCACGAGCGTTCGCGAGGCCGCCTGTGAGGGGACCTGACCATTCTCCGGGGCTCCTGTGGGCACCGGAACGGATGTGAAGGGGTCAGTTTGCGATTTCGCCTCCCACCGGCCGCCTCCTGGCATCTGCATAGCATCGTTTGGCGCCGCTTCAGGCACCCCGTCTCCGCGGCTCCAGTACTAGAGAGTGTAGTTTAGAGATGTGTGGCGTGACCAACTCATTCCACCCTTCCGTAAGTGTTTTTCAGTTTTGGCTGCACTTTTAGATGCCCTGGGAGCTTTTAAAAATCCTGATGCCAGCTGGCCGGTGGCCGAGTGGTGAAGTTCCTGCGCTGCGCTTCCGTGGCTCAGGGTTGCCAGTTCGGATCCTGAGCGCACATGGTACCACTCATCAGGCCATGCTGAGGTGGCGTCCTACATGCCACAGCTAGAGGGACCCCCACAACTAGACTATACAACTATGTACTGGGGAGGCTCTGGGGAGAAGAAGAAGAAGAAAAACAAGAGAAAAAAGAGAGAAGATTGGCAAAAGCTGTTGGCTCAGGTGCCAATCTTTAAAAAAAAAAAAAAAAAGGTTAAAAAAAATCCTGATACCTAGGACTTGTGGAACTACTGCTCACTTTTCACTGATCAAAGCAAGTCCCAGGGCCACGTCTAACTGCAACGTGCCTAGGAGAAGCATAAATCTTTGGTGGACAACACAAATATCACAGCCCTAGAGAAACAGAAAACTGAAGAAACCAGTTACAAAAATGATGGTCCAGTGGTTTTATGGGTTAATTCTCTGTAATTTAAATGATAATCTCTAAAGAATTCATCATCCCGAAGGTATTTGAACCATTTTCAGGTGGAAAGCTCCCTTATATATTCTATGAAGTTAACATTATCTTATAATCAAATCTGATAAGAATCATACAATAAAAATGAAAGTGCATCATACTATGGATGAATCTTAATTTTGGAGATAGATGTAAAAATTGAAATTAAATTATGACCAAACTGAATCAAGAAATGCATTGAAAGAAGAATGACAGCAAATACTTTAGGTAGTACTTACTGTGTGTCAGGCACTGTTCTAAAGGCTTTTCAGTATTACCTAATTTAATCTTTAGGACAATCTATTATTTAGGTATTACTGTTAGTATTATCCCCCTTTTAGAGATGGGGAAGATTTAAATGAATTCTTATTATATTCTTTGCTTTAGATCTGAGATGGAAAAGGATAGTGAAGGAATATAGGGAGCAGCAGCTCAGTGATGGGGAAAGCTTTCTACATATCTTTTCCTGACATGAAGGAATGTGGAGATGTGGGCATAGCTGTCAGTTCGGGGCAGAGGGATAGCAATATACGTATCATACAAGATGACCACTCAGGTAGTAATCCCTTTATTTTTTTGAGTGGAGATGCATATACTTACCTACTGCAAGAGTCTGTGCTTCAAACCAGTCAAACTGATTTGAGGGAACAGGAAGCACAGGTAAAGGCTGTGTCGTGAGCTCCCCACACACTCAGTCCCTCCTTTTCTTCTCAACCCTGCAAATCTGGTCTTCCATTTTTATCTGTGTATACAGAGGCCTCCAGTGCCCTCAGCCCACTCAGCCTCAACTCAAAAGACTGGGCCATGTTCAGGAATACCCATCTCCGTCCCTTTGGTCAAGTCTGTGCCTGTCATGTCAGCAGCTTCTTGAATCTTGACTTCTTTCAAGACCCCCAGGTGGCTGACAGAAATGGGAGTGGGGTAGCACTCTGGCCAGGGTTGTAGGAGGTGGGGAGAAAGGGTCCTGGATCCCTTGTTCTTCTCTTGAAGGTTGACTGCTAGGCCTGCTCTTGTGTGTGTGAGGGACAACTAGGCCTCCGTTCCAAGAGCCCAGAGTTTTATGAAGAGATTTTAGGAAGCAATCTCCTTAGAGTCCCCATCTCTCTACTTCCACCAATGGGAAAAATCCTAAGGGCCCCACATTCTTCGGTCTGAGCTGAGACACCCTCCTGAAAATATTAGGACAAGACAAGGGAGAAAGAGGATGGGTTCTCTCGTTCTTCCTCTGCAGGTCAGGGAAAACCACTTACTAAGGCAATGAGCATGGAGTGTGTGTGTCAGGCTAGGCACTGTTTCAGGTGTTGGATACTGAAGTGAACAAAAGGAGCTCCCTGAGTTTGTTGTACTTACATTCTAGAGGGAGTGAGGACAGGCAAGAAACTAATAAATATGGGGGGCCAGTCAAGCAAAGTGGGGAAAGAGCGCTACTTTATACTTGGGGTTTGGAGGAGTCCTCTGTGCAAAGTGACACATAGGGACCAGAAGGCCATGAGGAAGTGGGCCATGCAGATACTGGGGACAAATATGTCAGACAAAGGGAGAAAGCAGCAAGGACAAGGGTCCAGTGATGGGAATGCTCATGGGGTGTTTGAGGAAAATTGTGTGTATAACTAATTCAGATTTAACAGAAACAGGGGAAAATGCAGGTAGATTTGTTAGGTTGTGGGATTCCTGGCAGCTGGGCACTGGCTCTCAGTGCTGCTGACCTGGTCCTATTTCGGAGGCCAGGCTCTCCTGAACAACCTGGCACTCCAGTTCTCTCTCTTTCTTTACCAAATGGTTAGCCAGTAATTGTCCATTATTCTAATAACCAAACAGATCCATCATAGCCTTTTTGAAACCAATAGAACAATGTTTCTGAAATGCTGTTGAAGAATGCTATATTTAAGAAATGTTTTTAAGAACAATAGCTCATATTTTGACCAGCCTGGTTCCAGGAGCAGACAGTTTCAACTCAAGTTCTGTCCTGGGACAAGAGAATCAAGTGACGAGGTCATTTAAGCCAAGAATAGAGATTTGGAATCTTCAGTGTTGTCCCTGAAACCTCAGATAACCTCAGGGTGTCCTGGTTTGATATTTACTCTGGAAGTTTATTTGACATTTATCTGCATTTCCTCCATTTGGGTTTGAGTTCTTCATGATATTTAAAGGGGAGCAGTAACAGGACAACTTAAAATATCTCCTTAATCCCTCAGTCATAATATTTAATGCCTATTTTATTGAAGGCACTCTGAAGGGCTCAATTTCACAAACATGTTTCTTTGGGGGAAAAATGGAGCACAAATGACTCTAGTAAAGAGCAGCCAGAGGGAAAGGTCATGGTGTAGAAAAGGGGGTCAGCAAAGTTTTTCTCTAAAGGGCAAAGTAGTAAATATTGTAGGCTTTGGCCAAGAGGCAAACTGGAAGATATTATGTAGGTACTAATATAATAATAGAGAAAACACATTTCTAGACTTTTGATGAAATTAAAAATATAATGTTGAGTAAAATTTTTTCTTTTGAAAATCTAAGTCTATTAGAAGAATGGAATTCTCTTTTGGAAGAACATTTTGCTCCAGTGGGTTTAAAAATTAGTGTTCCTAATATCGATCGCAAGTGTTCTTGGCTCATGGGCTATACGAAAATAGGCTTGGGCTAGATTTGGTTTCCGGGCCATAGTTTGCCAACCACTGGTATAGAAAATATGGTTTCAATGTTTAAAGTATTCCTGGAGGTTCTGGCTAAAGCTATAGGAAGAGAAGAAAAAAGAGAAGCAAGAGGATAAGAAGAGATACATTGACACTATTTGCAGATAATATAACCATGCACCTATGAAACTAGCAGCATCCATGAGGTATTAGAACTAATTTTATTATAGCTAATAAAAAATTTCATCAAGGTTGCTAGAGAGATCAACTTACAAAAATCAATAGCATTTCTTTATACAATCAGTCCTCCGTATCTGTATGTGTTGCATCAGTGATTCAACCAACAATAGATCAAAATTTCACAGATACGGAGGAATTAAGTTGAATCTGTGGATGTGAAGCTCACAGATATGAGGGCTGGGTGTATTCATTGTACCAGGCCAGGTTACATAAGGGACTTGCGCGTCTGCGGATTTTGGTATCTGCTGGGGGTCCCGGAATCAATCCCCCGAGGATACTGAGGGATGGCTGTACCAGCAAAAACTAATAGCAATAACTAATGGTTAATGGTTAAGAAAACCAAAAACAGAGGCCAGCGCTGTGGCCTAGTGGCTAAGTTCGCAAGTTCCCCTTCGGTGGCCTGGGGTTCCCTGATTCCAATCCTGGACGTGGGCCTACACCCTGCTCATCAAGCCATGCTGTGGCGGCATCCCACATAGAAGAACTAGAAGGACTTACAACTAGGATATACAGCTATGTACTGGGACTTTGGGGAGAAAATAAAAAGGAGGAAGATTGGCAACAGACGTTAGCTCAGGGCCAATCTTCCTCACCAAAAAAAAAAAAACAACCAACTGTGAAAGTGTCTAGGAATCAACAGCTAAGAATACATAAGAAAATTACTGAG
Source organism: Equus quagga (assembly GCF_021613505.1). Classification (NCBI taxonomy): domain Eukaryota; kingdom Metazoa; phylum Chordata; class Mammalia; order Perissodactyla; family Equidae; genus Equus; species Equus quagga. Next base: position 19,803 of record NW_025803490.1, read on the forward strand.
GAGAAAACTTTAAAACTCTAAGGAAGGACATAGAAGGTGATCTGAATAAAATGACAGACACGGGGCTCTCAGGTTTGACCCATTGAGCCTCATGTCAGACGTTTCACCTCCAAAACCATAATATTATAAACTTGTGCTTTTTTTTTTTTTTTTGAGGAAGATTAGCACTGAGCTAACATCTGCTGCCAATCCTCCTCTCTTTTTGCTGAGGAAGGCTGGCCCTGAGCTAACAACCGTGCACATCTTCCTCTACTTTATATACGGGACACCTGCCACAGCATAGCTTGCCAGGGGTACCATGTCCACACCCAGGATCCAAACCGGTGAACCCTGGGCTGCCGAAGGGGAACGTGTGCCCTTAACCTCTGCGCCACCAGGCCGGCCCCTAAACTTGTGCTGTTTTCAACCACTAACTTTATGGTGATTTGTTACAGCAGAAACAGGAAACTAATACAGGACCCATTTCTCCTGTCCAGCTGGATGCCAAGAATAGAGCTTTTTAACTCTGTTTTTGATGCACAAGTAGAGTTTCCGAACATATATTTTTAACTCTTGGAAGGAAGGTGGCATCTGTGATCTACTGAGTAATCCTAGTTCATACTTGCCTGCATTTGGAATATTCTTCTGTGGTGCTCTTTGCAGCAGATTGATTTCCTTTCCTTTAACCAACTCAATTTGTTTTCAGACCCTAAGAACCTGTTGATGGGCAGTGAGGGGACAGTAGGGTGCTAATGAACTAATAAGAAATGACTTAAGTATCATGATGGAAAATCCCCAATGGGACTCAGCTGTGAGCCTGGCCCTCCAGTCCCTGAGCAAAGCGTAGGAAGAAGCAGCAGCATAGCCCCCGTAATGGCTGATTCCACTGTAACTTTCACTTCATCCCTGATTTCATTAGATATTTTAGAAAATTAAAAAATACATTTGAACACTTAGTGTCTTTCTCTCTGTGTGTCTTTTAGGTACAACGATAACTGATGTGGGTTGACATCAGCAAGATGGTGGAATAGGAAGTGCCAGCCCTTATACGCCCCACAGAAACACCTATTTCAACAACCACTCATGGATGAGGCTTCCTTTTGGGAGTCTGGAAGTAAAACTGAGAGGTTCCAGCACCCAGGTGGAGCAAAGTCGTCCAAGACTAGATGCACTGAAGAAGGTTTCACTTTGCCCATGTCACCCCACTCCCAAGGTGGCACAACATTGGCATCTCTGGGAGCTTGATAGAAAGCAGAATCTCAGGTCCCACCCCAGACCTGCTAAATCAGAGCCTGCAGTTTCACAAGATCCCCAGGGAATTGCATGCACGCTGTGAGAAGCGCTGCATTATCCTACATTTAGCAATCCATGAATGATGTTTTGCATTTGTCTGTGTGTTATTTAAAATGTGTGTGAGTGATATCATACGACACATACCATTTAACAACTACCTTTTTTCTGTCAACAATTTCTGTTTGAGAACTAACAATGCTAATATAGATCTAGTACATTCTCTTTTAATTTGTTGAAGAAAAGTCACACTTATGTTGCTGATAATGAAATCTATTATTAAATCAATCTGTAGTGGCATTGATTTATTGCAATCAGGTACAAATGGAGATGGTGAGAGACTTAAAGTTCTCTTTATTTTTAAAAAAGCAGTCTTTTATTTCCTGTGGGCATCACAGCCACTGGGGGAATGTACTTCCCAAAGAAAAGAGATTACTATTTATGGCTTTAAGAGTAAAGGTTACACGCCTAGGAAAAAATAATGAGTTTTTAAAATCCAGATGTCTTGATGTCAGTGAGAACAGCCAAAGTAAATTAGACCAGCAAGGACACTTTTATGCTAACAGGGTGGATGTACAGAATACAAAGGGTCATTCATCCTAACTTGAATAGAGATTTACATTCTTAATCTTTCTGGAAACTAGCTGGCAAACATCCCCAGGCTTTGATCTTTATCAGACATAAATTGGTCCACATTTCAGAGGTCCTTTAACTGACCAGATCTTCAATAACAAGTGCAATGTCCGGCTTATTCATGATTTTAATCACCCAAGCCTAGTTAAATGTATATGGGGTATGGTGAAGATTTGCTAGCTGGGACAATTGAGAGAACCTAAAAGATGTGGTCAGTTTACTCGAGGGCTGGTGTTGGGCATCAAGGATTCAGCTGTCACAGCCTGGAAAGCTGGTAACTCTCATTACATGTTGGGAAAACATTTGGTCAAATGGTTCCTGCTGTACCTTGGAAAATAGAGCATGTGTGGACAGGGCCTGTAGCTAAGGGATGAAATGGAAAAGACTCAGGGTGTTGAAATATTGGTATCACGTGCAGAATTTCTTGCTCATTTCAGCAAAACTTAGATGCGGGAAGAACTCAGGCTAGAGCCACCGAGGCTGCAAACAGAGAGAGTGAAGGTAGCACAGCTTTCCAAAGGGAGGCCCCCTCTGCCTGAAGCCTCACTCTAAGTTGAGTGAGAGTCACTGCTTCTTTATCCCAAAGTGAAGGGGTTGTAAGTAGTGGCTGTGAAGTGGAAGTCTGGTCTTAGGAGAGAATGCTGCTGTCATGAAAGGTTGTGAGCCTGCAGGCAAAGAAGGGATTAAGGGCTCACCCCACCCAAATCTGCTGTTTTAGATGTCCTCAAAGTAGCCACCATTAAATTGAGCAAAGCAAATGGGCTGGGAAGGGCATAAGGCCAATCTAGAAAAACACCAGAGTTTCCAGGCTTAACTCTATGTCTAGATAAGATTTTGGGGGTCTGGTTATCTGCACATGGAAGAGTCAAGAGGCAAATACATCCAAAGCCTACTAAGTTTTTGAGGAATTTGCATGGCCAAAAAACATTCAGATCTGGCCTATAGCAAAAGCATGTGACTCTTTAATCCTCAAAATAATGTCTCCAAACCCGCACAAGCAGGAAGTAGATGTGGCCATGGGGGATAAGTGACAAGGAAGAACCTCACAGAGCCAGGGCCCAAGGAGGACAGTAGTCATAAGACCATGCTTCCATCACATTCTCTTTTCCCTTAATTCTTGCACCTCTGCTTTAACCACACAGATAAGCACAACGTCCTAGGGTTGGTGGAGAAACAAGATAGAACAGGGTTCCTGAATTACTACTTGGTAGGGAGCTGCCAGCCAACTTAGAACACATACTTCAGATTGTTCCCAGAAGGGCAAAATTAATTGTATCTTCATTAAACCATACTGGATTATGGTTGAGTCTCTTTTTTATAGCAGCCTAGCTAGATAAACTAATTAAATGTTCAGAACTGAGATATTTATCTTTTCCCACTTAGCTGGTTCTTTCAGCTGACTGGAGTAAATGACAATTCCATCCTTCAGCTGCTCAGACCAAAATTCCTGGAGGCCTCCTGTGTCCCAGCCCCTACAGGATGCATAGCATTGAACCAGGCCCTGCATTTGTGGTTTAGCTTGGTGCCTCCCAGAATTCCAGGCAGCACATGCATGGAATGGGCCTGGGTTCTAGTCCTAAAAATGTTAATACTCTTCAACCAAAGACCACCAGCGATATCCTTGTAGTTGATTAGCTGGGTTGTTGCTGCAGCTAGCAAGAATGCTCACCATTGGGAACCATGGGTATCTCAGCGAGAGAGTGTTAGGAAGAATCTACTATAGGATTTGGGGAGAATCTAAGGAAGCTCTAGATTTGGTGCTGTCAGAAAGCAGGGGCAAGTCTGTGATTGGATATCCCAATAAATCTTGTCTATAGGGAGTGGAGATAAGCATGAGAATAAAGTTGTAATCGGTAAAGAAGTAGCAGTCACTCATTCTAGCAGAGAGAGGGGCATGTTTGTAGATTGCACAGTGATCTTGCTTCTATGATCTTGGAGTGACCTTGTGTGATGCTGATGTTTTATGAGATTGTTTCCGTCCAGCAGAACAACCTGGCCTAGCCGTGAGCATCAGGCCAGCCTGTGATAACATGGAAGCCTCGCTATGGGAGTCAAGCCAGTTCCAGGATAGCAGCGGCTGCTTTTTTTCTTTCTCAAATGCGTGGCGATGCCTCTTTTGTAGGTCTCAGGCAGTCAGCTTCTTTCTGTGACCCCAAGTGCGGGAGAGGAGCTGTCTTCAAATTCATTCTCACTCAGCCCCTGCTTCTCAGAGGTATGCATCTTCGGCTGCATCCCCACCTGGCCGTTGCTACACTTGTCTCCACCCCTGCACGTGTGACCCAGATCTGTACTCAGAACCCAGGGGGCAGGGCTGCTCTGGCCTGTTTACCCACATCATTCCCACCTGTTCTCTTTCTTTCTTTTCTTGTGGAAAGAACCTCTCTGTCTTTGATCTACAAACCTCTTCACTCCTTGCTGTTGAGCGTTCTTAACATTTCATGCCTCATTTACATAAAATGTCAGGATTTGGAGGGTAGGTTTCAGTGTGAGCTCAAGCTGCCATCTTGACCTGGGATCAGCTGAGGGTCTTTTTGTGCCTCCCTCTGGGCTGCAGTTTCCTGACCTGTGGTACAACCCAGCCATCTTCACCATCAATGTGGCCCTGCTTGCATTGATTGCTACAGTAGTTAATGTTCTCAGCTATCTCAAGGAAATGCTGGGCTGTGCCCTTCTGGATATCAGCTGTTCTGACCCCTAAATGCCAACATTTATAAATGAAAGATTCTAATATGACAGATTGATTTTCTGCATAGCCTTTTGTCACATTTCAGCAAACCAGACCCATTGCTTCAGTCAGGAGTCGTAAGCCTGAACCTACCTTATCTTCTGATCTGGAGGTGGGGTAAGATGTGGGGAGCATCAGATGCCTAGAAAGCCTTCTCTCCATAAGCTTATGTCCATGATGACTGAGTCATTCTTTTTGCAGGACAACCCCCGCCCATGTCTTGCTCTGCCCCAACACCCGTGTGTAAATTTTACACTGTCAGGAAAAGATGATAAGTAGAGGAAGATCTTTTATTTTCCTTTCTCCAAAGACTGCAAGCTCCATAAGGAAGAAGTTAATAACATTTAGCCTGCTTGATGCCTCCTGAGTGTACCAAGTACAGATTGCTGAGGATAGGTATTGCTCACGTGTCATGGAATCTCACTGAATATGTTCACAGTAGGTAACAGCAGTGGTTGAAGGAGATTTCCCAAGAGTACAAAAGGACACTGGCCATCTCATAGGATGGATGACACAGAGAAGCTGGGATGTGGAGGCACGCTCTGAAACATGTCCAGGTGGTATCAGCCTCAGCGGGATCTGTCTCTCAGTAACTCATAGAAAAAGAGAATTGTAGGATGGGCCAAATTATAGGGCAAGTCTTATAGTTTGTCTCAGCAGCTCACTAAGAAATAGGCAAATCAAAGGGCAAGCAGCCCTCACAGGGACAGAGAATTACTGCAGAGGAGGGAGAATCCTGAAACTCAGGGAAGATTCTGAGAAGCTAGAGGAGGGTTATGGGTACAGGGCCAAGGAAGCCCCCTCATTTGCTTGCTGTCGGCCCCACATCTCTCACACACACAAAGACAAGTCACATGACTGCAAGGCTAATCATTTATTGATCAGGTGGAGGGAGGTCTCAGCATGGTCGAGTTCTGGGCATGGCAGAGAGAGTGGGAATTTGGGAAAAACCTTTGATTCTTGGTGTGTTGAGGAGTCTTCCTAGACAATTAGAGAAGTTCCAGAAGATGCAGAGATAATGCCTTCACGTGCGATAGTGATGGAAATCAGGTCACAGAACTTGTCACAAGATGTCATGGGGATCACGGAGCGAAGATTCTGGAGCCCAGGTGAGGAAGTATTCACTCTCACTCAGCTACATAAGCCAATGAGAAAGAAAACACAGAAATTTATTAAGCACTTATGGATTGAATAGAAGACAAAGAGAACTTCTATTAGAGAGAAAAATGGTGAAGACACAGATATCAACCTGCATTGTAATCTACGTTATTTGCCAGAACAGTGGGAGGGAGGACACTGAGTAAGTGACGTTTTTCTTCTATTGCTGCTTCCATCTTAACCTTCCCTCAACTAAGGCTATGAAACCCAGAATGGAAGCGATGAAGGAACCTGGGCTCATTTCTGCCACCTTCACCATTAGAAGTTTTGAAGAATTTTTGATAAATTGAAAAATAATGTCTAAAGCCATAGCTACCTTTGATGAAGTGCTGACTTTGTGCAAGCTATAGTGGCTAAGACTTCCACATACATTGTCTGAATGAAGCCCCACAGTAAATCTGAGGCAGGAAACAGATGAGGAAACTCAGAGTCCATTTTCCAGATCAGAAGACAACTGGAAGGTGAGACAGCTTTATTCTCAGATTAGAAGTTAAGGCTGTACAGAGATCAAAGGAAGCCATTTTTACCATAAATTGGAGGGTGAGATGGCCTTCTGGGCTTGGAAGACGGACCACAAACACAGAATGTATTTGTGTCATACTCACACCCTATTACTCTTTTCTCATTTAAAACTTTAAGGCTTAATGATTTTTAGCACATTATCAGTCACTGAGCCCTTTTCACCAGCAATATTATCCACACAGGAAATCACTATGTAGACATCATTGTTTCCCTTTTAATTGCTTAGATCATTTGCTCAGAAGCTCATGGTAGGAGTGGGTCCTGAACCCAGGTCCTCCAACTCCAAATTTCAAGCTCTCTCCACAAGCTGCCTTACCAAGTTATTTTTATTGTAATCTTTAGACATAAACCCCTAATGCTTTTGGAAGACACTGATCCCTGGGCCACCCCCTCACCACCAGAGATCACCCACCTCTAAGCCTGGCCCACTCCGTTCCCTCGGAGCTGGAAACAGCGATCTGTAGAGGTAGAGCAGAGCACATTCAAACCAATTGCAGTTTATTTCCCAGAGAGAAGCCAAATGATTCTCAAGATTAGGACAAAGGGGATTGATTGGAGGTATCACCTTCTCTGGGATTTCTCCTTTCAGTAACATGGGA